>NC_029774.3:25905100-25906835 GCF_000817695.3 Arachis duranensis | reverse complement strand
CCTAGTGATTTTGGTGCTCCTATCCTTAGTTGCTCCCAATAGTTGTGTGGAGGACCATTTATCCCCTGAGGTATCTCAGAGACCTCTTGATTTGCAGTCAAATATTCTACCACTGAGCTATAAACCCTTTACATGAGTCTTTCCATCTCCCATGACTCAGAGGTGGAAGCTTTTGTCTTCCCTTTTTTTTTCTTTTTTTTTTGAATATCTCTGGCCTTAGGTGCCATTAATGGTTATGGAAAAGCCAAAAGCTATGCTTTTACCACACTAAACTTAGAAAATTGATCGCCCTCGAGCAAGAGAAGAAAGAAAAGATGAAGAATAAGAAGAAGATATGGAGGAGATGGAGGGATGTGTGTATTCGGCTATATTGGTGGGATTGGGTGGGAAAAGAGAATTTGAATTTAAAGGTAGATGAGGTGTATGGGGAAGAGTGGATAGATGGAGGTGGTGAATGAAAAACAGAAGGGGGTAATATGTTAGGTGGGGATCCTGTGGTGTCCATAAATCCTGAGATGATCCTGTGGGGTCCACAGATCCTGAGGTGTCAAGGATATACATCCCTGCACCAAAATAGGCATGTAAAATGCCTTTGCACACCATTCTGGCGTTTAAACACCGAGATGATGCACGTTCTGGGCGTTCAACGCCCATGTGAAGCATGTTCTGGGCGTTGAACGCCAGTTTCATGCTTGTTACTGGCGTTCAGCGCCAGTTTTTCCTCAAGGCACATTCCTGGCGTTCAAACGCCAGAATGTTGCTTGTTTCTGGCGTTCAGCGCCAGATTCATGCTCTGTTTTGGTGTTGAACGCCAGCCAGATGCTCCTTACTGGCGTTGAACGCCAGTCTGTCCTCCCTCCAGGGTGTGATTTTTCTTCTGCTGTTTTTGATTCTGTTTTTAATTTTTATGATTTTTTCGTGACTCCTCATGATCATGTACCTAATAAAACACAAAATAATAATAAAATAAAAATTAGATAAATAAAATTGGGTTGCCTCCCAACAAGCGCTTCTTTAATGTCAATAGCTTGACAGTGGGCTCCCATGGAGCCTCACAGGTGATCAGGTCAATGTTGTATAGTCCCAACACCCAACTTAGAGTTTGGACATGGGGTCTTAACACCAAACTTAGAGTTTGGTTGTGGCCTCCCAACACCAAACTTAGAGTTTGACTGTGGGGGCTCTTCTTGACTCTGAACTGAGAGAAGCTCTTCATGCTTACTCTCTTTTGTCACAGAGGGATGGCCATGTGCCTTAAACACAAGGTAGTCCCCATTCAATTGAAGGACTAATTCACCTCTGTTGACATCTATCACAGCTCCTGCTGTAGCTAGGAAAGGTCTTCCAAGGATGATGCACTCATCCTCTTCCTTCCTAGTGTCTAAAATTATGAAATCAGCAGGGATGTAAAGGCCTTCAACCTTTACTAGCACATCCTCTACTATTCCATAAGCTTGTCTCAATGACTTGTCTGCCAATTGTAATGAGAACAAGGCAGGTTGTACCTCAATGATCCCCAGCTTCTCCATTACAGAGAGTGGCATAAGATTTATCCCTGACCCCAGATCACACAGAGCTTTTGCAAAGGTCATGGTGCCTATGGTACAAGGTATCAAGAACTTGCCAGGATCTTGTTTCTTTTGAGGTAGAGTTTGCTGAGACCATGTATCTAGTTCACTAATGAGCAAGGGAGGTTCACTTTCCCAAGTCTCATTACCAAACAACTTGGCATTCA
>NC_029774.3:25904509-25905001 GCF_000817695.3 Arachis duranensis | reverse complement strand
GGAAGAATAGTCTTCAGAGCTCATGAATGGCAGAAGGAGATTTAATGGAATTTCTATGGTCTCTATATGAGCCTCAGATTCTTTTGGATCCTTAATAGGAAACTCCTTCTTGCTTGAAGGACGTCCCAGGAGGTCTTCCTCACTAGGATTTTCGTCCTCCTCCTCCCTTGTGCATTTGGCCATATTGATTATATCAATGGCCTTGCACTATCCTTTTGGATTCTCTTCTGAATTACTTGGGAGAATACTGGGAGGAGTTTCAATGACTTTCTTACTCAGCTGGCCCACTTGTGCCTCCAAATTTCTAATGGAGGATCTTGTTTCATTCATGAAACTGAAGGTGGCCTTTGACAGATCAGAGACTATATTAGCTAAATTAGAATTATTTTGTTCAGAGTTCTCTGTCTGTTGCTGAGAAGATGATGGATATGGCTTGCTATTGCTCAGCCTATTGCGTCCACCATTGTTAAAGCCTTGTTGAGGCTTTTGTTG
>NC_029774.3:25901301-25904427 GCF_000817695.3 Arachis duranensis | reverse complement strand
TTATAGGTGTTTCCATAAGGTTCACCCATGTAATTAACCTCTGCCATTGCAGGGTTCTCAGGATCATAAGCTTCTTCAGAAGCTGCCTTTTTAGTATTGTTGGATGCATTTTGCCATCCATTCAGACTTTGAGAGATCATGTTGACTTGCTGAGTCAACACTTTGTTCTGAGCCAATATGGCATTCAGAGCATCAATTTCAAGAACTCCTTTCCTCTGAGGCGTCCCATTATTCACGGAATTACTCTCAGAAGTGTACATGAATTGGTTGTTTGCAACCATGTCAATGAGTTCTTGAGCCTCTTCAGGCGTTTTCTTTAGGTGAATAGATCCACCTGCAGAATGGTCCAATGACATTTTCGAAAATTCAGACAGGCCATAATAGAATATATCTAATATAGTCCATTCTAAAAACATGTCAGATGGACATCTTTTGGTCAGCTGCTTGTATCTTTCCCAAGCTTCATAGAGGGATTCACCATCTTTTTGTTTAAAGGTTTGAACATCCACTCTCAGCTTGCTCAGCTTTTGAGGAGGAAAGAATTTATCTAAGAAGGCAGTGACCAGCTTATCCCAAGAGTCCAGGCTATCTTTAGGTTGTGAGTCCAACCTTGTTCTAGCTTTGTCTCTTACAGCAAAAGGGAAAAGCATGAGCCTGTAGACTTCAGGATCTACTCCATTCGTCTTTACAGTCTCACAGATCTGCAAGAACTCAGTTAAAAACTGATAAGGATTTTCAGATGGAAGTCCATAAAATTTGCAGTTTTGTTGCATTAAGGCAACTAGCTGAGGTTTCAGCTCAAAGTTGTTGGCTCCAATGGCAGGAATGGAGATGCTTCTTCCATCAAATTTGGACGTTGGCTTTGTGAAGTCACCAAGCATTCTCCTTGCATTATTATTATTTTCGGCTGCCATCTCTTTCTCTTGCTCTAATATTTCTGAAAGGTTACCTTTAGATTGTAGTAACTTAGTTTCTCTTAATTTTTTCTTCAGAGTCCTTTCAGGTTCAGGATCAATTTCAATAAGAGTGCCTTTTTCCTTGTTCCTGCTCATATGAAAGAGAAGAAAACAAGAAAAGAAGAGGAATCCTCTATGTTACAGTATAGAGATTCCTTTATGTCAGTAGAAGAAGAAAGGGGAGAAGAATGTAGAAGAGTGAGTTCGGATATTTAGATGGAGAGAGGTGAAGAGAAGTGTTAGTAATTAAATAATTAAATAGAAAGAGATGAGGGAGAGGGAAATTCGAAAATAATTTGAAAAAGGGGTTAGTAATTTTCAAAAATTAAAGATAAGATATGATTAAAATTGAAATTTAAAACAATTAATTAATTAAAAATAGTTTTTGAAAAAGGGATGGGATATTTTCGAAAATTAGAGAGGGAAAGGTAGTTAGTTGGTTTTGAAAAAGATAAGAAGCAAACAAAAAGTTAATTAGTTAGTTGAAAAAGATATTAAAATCAAATTTGAAAAAGATAAAATTTTGAAAAAGATATGATAAAAAGATAAGATAAGAAGATGTGATAAAAAGATATGTTTGAAAAAGATTTAATTTTCAAAATTAAAATTGATTACTTGACTATGAAAAGATTTAATTCACAAATTTGAAATTACTTACTTCACTAACAAGAAACTGCAAGATAAGATTCTAGAACTTAAAGATTGAACATTTCTTAACAAGAAAGTAACAAACTTCAAATTTTTGAACCAATCTCATTAATTGTTAGCTAATTTTCAAAAATTTGATATAAAGATAAGAAAAAGATTTTGAAAATATTTTGAAAAAGATTTTTGAAATTTTCGAAAAAGAGGAAAAATTGGAAAAGATATGATTTTTTGAAAAAGATTTTGAAAAAATAAGATTTTTAAATTTTGAAAATTTGACTTGACTTGTAAGAAATAACTAATTTTAAAAATTTTTGACTAAGTCAACTCAAATTTTTGAAAATTATGAGAAAAATAAGGAAAAGATATTTTTTTTATTTTTGAAATTTTTAATGATGAGAGAGAAAAACAACAAAAATACTCAATGCATGAAATTTTTAGATCAAAACAATGAATGCATGCAAGAATGCTATGAATGTCAAGATGAACACCAAAAACTCTTTTGAAGATCATGATGAACATCAAGAACAACACCAAGAACACTTTGAAGATCATGATGAACATCAAGAACATATTTTTGAAAAAAAATTTTTGATGCAAAGAAAACATGGAAGACACCAAACTTAGAAATCTTTAATACATGGACTCTAACAAACAAAAAATGCATATGAAAAACAAGAAAATACTCCAAACAAGAAAACATCAAGATCAAACAAGAGGACTTACGAAGAACAACTTAAAGATCATGAAGAACACTATGAATGCATGAATTTTTCGAAAAAATGCAAGAAAAAATTTTTAAAGCATGCAATTGACACCAAACTTAAAAATTGACTCAAGACTCAAACAAGAACACAAAATATTTTTGGTTTTTATGATTTTATGATTTTTTTGTATTTTTATAAAATTTTTTCGAAAATAAAGTTTGAAAAAAAACGAAAAATAAAAGAAAAATTTTGAAAAAGATTTTTGAAAGGAAAATTACCTTATCTGAGCAACAAGATGAACCGTCAGTTGTCCATACTCAAACAATCCCCGGCAACGGCGCCAAAAACTTGGTGGACGAAATTGTGATACAAGAGTTCCAGGCACTGGTAGAGAAGCTCACAACTCCGTTCAACTTAACCAGCAAGTGTATTGGGTCATCCAAGTAATACCTTACGTGAGTAAGGGTCGATCCCACAGAGATTGTTGGTATGAAGCAAGCTATGGTCACCTTGTAAATCTCAGTTAGGCAGATTAAATGGTTATGGGTTTCGAAAATTAATAATAAATAGTAGAATCCATTGATTCTTTTGCGTTTGTCATCACGCCCAGCCTTCAGGAGTTTGAAGCTCGTCACAGTTATTCAATACCGAAATCCTACTCGGAATACCACAGGCAAGGTTAGACTTTCTGGATTCCCGGGATCCTACTCGGAATACCACAGACAAGGTTAGACTTTCCGGATACCCATGAATGCCGCCATCAATTCTAGCTTATACCACGAAAATTCTGATTAAGGAATCCAAGAGATATGCGCCCG
>NC_029774.3:25855960-25901225 GCF_000817695.3 Arachis duranensis | reverse complement strand
TCACGTGCGTTCATAGGTGAGAATGATGATGAGTGTCACGGATCATCACATTCATCAAGTTGAAGTGCAACGTATATGTTGGAATAAGAATAAAAGAGAATTGAATAAAAATAATAGTAATTGTATTGAAACTTGAGGTACAGCAGAGCTCCACACCCTTAATCTATGGTGTGCAGAAACTCCACCGTTGAAAATACATAAGTGAAAAGTTCAGGCATGGCCGAATGGCCAGCCCCCATGGTCTAAGGACTAGGCATCCAGAGATGTTCCTCAGATCTAAAGTGATCAAAAGATTAAACTGTCAAAAGATGTCTAATACAATAGTAAATTATCCTATTTATACTAGACTAGCTACTAGGGTTTATATGAGTAAGTAATTGATGCATAAATCCACTTCCGGGGCCCACTTGGTGTATGCTTGGGCTGATCTTGTTCTATCCACGAGCTGAGGCTTCTCTTGGAGTTGAACTCCAAGTTATAACGTGTTTCGGGCGTTCAACTCCGGATCATGATGTGTTTCTGGCGTTTAACTCCAGACAGCAGCATGTACTTGGCGTTCAACGCCAATTTACGTCGTCAATTTCCGAATAAAGTATGGACTATTATATATTGCTGGAAATCTCTGGATGTCTACTTTCCAAAGTCGTTGAGAGCGTGCCATTTGGAGTTCTGTAACTCTAGAAAATCCATTTCGAGTGCAGAAAGGTCAGATTCCAACAGCATCAGCAGTCTTTTGTCAGTCTCCTCCTCAGAGTTTTGCTCAAGTCCCTCAATTTCAGCCAGAAATTACCTGAAATTACAGAAAAACACACAAACTCATAGTAAATTCTAGAAATGTGAATTTAACATAAAAACTAATGAAAACATCCCTAAAAGTAGCTTGAACTTACTAAAAACTACCTAAAATCAATGCTAAAAAGCGTATAAATTATCCGCTCATCAGTGATCCAGGTAAATTAGAATCTATATATGCCAATCTTTGTACAGCTTTGCAGAATAAATCGAACAAGTACGGTGTTGTGAACCGAAACCATTTCATGTTTTAAAAAAAATAGGTATGGACATGAAAATAATTTGAATTGAAACCTTGGTTACCTGAGAGCCACTTGTTGCCTCTGAGGCCGAACTTTGTGAGGAAATTGTTCCAGTTTCTGTCAAATGCGTCTTTTGTGTACGAATTCCAAACGACATGGCTCATCTCTTGTTCGATTTCGTCGTGTCGCTTGTACCCGTTTAATTTGTGTGGGATCTTCTTCATGATGTGCCAAATGCACCACCGGTGAATTGTTGTTGGCATGCATAGCTCAATTGCCCTTTCAATCAATGCGCATTGGTCGAAAAGCATGCCTTTTGGTGCCTTCCCTCCCATGCAACGGAGCTAACAGTTGAATAGCCATTTGAATGATTGAATGTCCTCATTTTTCATCAACATACATCCGAAAAGTGTCGACTGACCGTGGTGATCCACGCCAACAAAAGAACTTAAAACCAGATTGTACCTACATAAACAGACGCACTTCGATGGTGGTGATCCGAAATTTATACGTTTACTGAACATAAAACTATATGTGACTGAACAGAATACCTGTTTGTGTTGTAGGTGGTGAATGAAACCACGTCTCCGAAATACTCACATGCGGTCCTGCTTCTTGCATCGGCCCAGAATGCATGTTTAATGCAATGATCACCTTTGAGGTTGAGCTCAAAGAAGAAATTTTGGTTCTTTTCTTTCATTCTTAGTAGGTACTTTCCAAATTCTTTGGCATCATCTTATTCGGAAATATTCTGTACTTCCCTTGTGATGTAATACCTCATGTCTTTTTCTATAAAACTTAGTTCATGGTGGCTACCGGCTGCTGCCACAAATGATTGGTAAGTTTTGCTATGTCTGATTCTGGCTTCCTCGTTGGTTTCAATGGTGCGATGCACAAACATGCTAAGCTCCCTGTGTTGTTTGAGCATCTCTGCCTGGTCTGGACAGCAAGGGTGTGAGTGATTCAGAACGACTTTGGAAATTGTTCAACGACTGACATCCTTCGTTATATGTACATAAATTCTGGCTGGACAGTTTAACCCGACTGAGGGGTTTGTCTTTAGAGTTGGAGATATCTTGGATTTTCACCTCCCCTTTCTGCTGTATACGATTAGTTGATTCTTAATCTTGTCTCTGTTCCGAGTAGTGTTCCTTATTTAGGTAGAAAAACTGGCAAGTTTGTAATAATGTTTGTAGAACTTTCCAGCTTCTTCTAGTTTCTTGAAAATCATCCCCACCTTTGGGACAAATTTTTCATCTACAACACAGCTGGTCTGCATAGTGAACTGAAAATATCATTACGGTGAAACAATTATATATTACTCAGTGAACAAAACATAATCCATTATATATATTCAAATTCAAACTCTTTTCTACATAACGAACCGAAACACGTAGTCATAGTGAAACAACTTTATAGTACTGAGTGATCGAAACATAATCCATTATAAAAAATCAAATTTGAATACAAAAACATCTTCGTCCATTGAATTGAATTCAATTCAATTCAGATTCAAAAACACCTATGTCCATTGAATTCAATTCAAATAAGATTAACAATTGCATTCAATTCAATTCGATTCAAAATTGAATAATCCAAATCTTATCAGCATGATTCGTTTCAGAACAATATTTCAAATCGTTCTCATTCAACTGATTTGAACTTGAATAATTCATTGTTTTAATTTAGAAGTGAAGATCGAATAAGAAAACGAAGAAGAAGAAGAAGAACGAAGCTTATAACATTGAAGACAATGCAGATCAATAAGGAAGAACGCAAGCAGAGAAGAAGAAGAATAAGAAGAATTAAGAAAACGCGAACAGAGGAGAACGACGAAGCTTATTACGTTGAAGAAGAAGAAGAAGAAGAACAAAAATGCGCAGCAGAGAAGAAGGTTTACGTTGTAGCAGAAAGTTTATCACGCAGCAGCAGAGAAGAAAGTTTATGTTATATATGGCGCGTGTATGACAAACAAGTGAGGGAGTGGGGGATGTGCGTGTGAGACAAGTTTCTTGGATAACTTGGATGAATTATTTACATGGATATAGAGCTTTTCTCATATTGTAATGGAGATGTTTCTAAGCTACTTTCACATATACTATTACTTAAATTTGATTTCAAATATAATTACAATTCAACAAAATTTAAAAATAATAAAGGTAAGTGTGTTACTACACAATAAATTAGATTTTGTTTTTAGTAAGCTCAAGTATTTTGAGTTTTTGTGATGAACACAATAAATAATTTATAAATTTAACTCATATGGGGTTTAATAATAATTATTAATTTTTTATCTTTATCACAAATATTTTTAAAATTCATTTGGGTAAGCTTTCTACATTCACTCAGTGACTAACACACTCTACTCTCTTTTTCTTCCCTTTTTACAGAACCCATGTCTACTCCTCTCTTTTTCATCGTTGCCGTTCTTAGCCTCTCCCGGCGCCGTTCTTAGGTTCATTCTTAGTGTCTCTCTTCTCGCCGTTTGTCTTCAGCATCAGAGTTCCGTCGTTCTCTCTGCCATCATCGCGCACCGCGTCATTCCGTCACCGTTCTGCGTCGTTGTTCTCACTGCTCAGCGCTCGCCCTTAGCAGGCAGCGGTGGCGTGGGTCTCAAAGAGTCAGCATCGTCAGCGCCATGGTGCTTCGTCTCCCCTTTATCACTACACTTTAGAGTTCCAATGGAGTCTCAGCCTCAAGTATGAATTTGTTTCATTTAGCTCATTTTTTTATCCCTTTATATTATGCTGTATGAATCTGTTTCATTGAAGTCATTCAATTATCTTTTTTTTGTTCTACTTATTTTTTGTTAAGATTTTTTGTATGAATTTATTTTATTCATTTCATTCAATTAGTGGTTTTGTTCCGTTTATTTGGTTGTTTAAAATTTTTGAGTTCTGTTTATGAGGGTTAAGGTATTTGTTTTTATGATTCTGATTTCAATTTTGGGTTTATGTTTCTGTTTATGATGTTCTATTTTTTATTTGCTATTGCTGTTTGATTTTTATTCATGATTTCAATTTCTGGGTTTATGTTTCTATTCAAATTTGGTATTTTTTTTATTATTTTGATTTCAATTTCTGAGTTTATGCTTCTGTTCATGATATTCTATTTTTTATTTGTTATTGTTGTTTGATTTCTGTTCATGATTTCAATTTCTAGATTTATGTTTCTACTCAAATTTGCTATTTGTTTTTATGATTCTAGTTTCAATGTCTGGATTTATGTCTCTGTTCAATTTGGTACTTAGAATAGTTGCAGTGGCAGACCACTAACATTATTAGCTTAATTCTAACATATGGAGAGGACATAGCATCAGAATAATTGATGCCCACTTTATATATGAGAGGGAGGACAATATGACAATATCCAAATTGATTTCATTGTGTTTGGGATTCACAGTAACAAATGTTTATTTGATTGAAATTTGGTTATGACAGTGCCAAATGTTTATATAGTCTTCTAGAGTTTCTATCAGTTTCCTATTAAACTAAAACCTATGGTACACTATACTACTATCCCTATTATCACTTCGTTCAATGTTGAGACTCTTGGTTATGATGGCAAGGCATTTCTGGTTCCCTTTTTGTCCATAATAGCCAATGATAAAAATGTGTCTGCATTTTAAGAAAGCCAAGGTATTAAAAACAATACAAGTTTTTGTAAATCACAGAATAACCAATGACAACTCGTAGTAAGAAACATGCATAAAGCTTAACAGTAGTTCATCTGATGCATCCTGCACATTAAACATGTCTATATATCAATAGTTGTGCAAGCAAAATGTCCAATTTGTAAAGTGTTCTTTAATAACTTGCACTTCTTTAATTATTTGTACTTACTTTAATTAATTTATCAGTGAGGGTTTGAAATTATGAACCAACCAACTAAACAATAGTGGTGTAAAAAGCAGCAGAGAAACCGAAATAAGAATAAAGAACTAAATCAACTAAAAATTAATCCAAGCAATTGAAATGCTAAAAAGAAAGAATCTTGACTTTGGCATAGACAGCTTGTTTTCAAGAATTGAGGTGATTCCATTGGTAAGCTTCTTGTTCATACCGGGGTTAAAACCACCAATGGACACCAATTTACTATAAGCTGTAGGCTGCTCATTCCCACCAAAAGCTATGGGCACTAACCCTTTTAGTACAATAATCACATCTTGCACATCAAGAACAGGGTGAAGTTTAAAGGCTTTAGGACAATGTGAATAGCGCAGAATAAGAAATCAGTATACCAAAAATAAAGAAATGTTGAAAGTGACTAAAAGGAAGACTTCCAACTTGAAGAAAAGTAATTTCATAAACACCATTGATCCAACATCTAGCTGAAGCATACTTCAAGATGTGTTAATAAGAACAAAGATGATTCAAAATGCTCAACAGCAATAAAAATCTTACACAAACATCATTAATCGACACATAGATTCATCAATAAGGGAGATAAGATATAATTAAAGCTTTAGCAAATATTCATATACAGGATATTAAAAAGAGAGGAAAAAGTAAAACAAGAAAAAAAAGAAAGATAAGAAAACAGCTTATGATGTATTTTCATGGATTGCTTCAGTTTAACAATCTAATACAAATTAACAAAATATAACTAATATTGGACAACAGATTATAATATACAAAAATAAATATTTGTCCACTCATTTTCAGCATTTCTAAATCAAGATATAAGGATCTCACAATAAAAAGCACTTAGAAAATCCAACCCTTTGAAATCTAAATAACAGAAAACCCAGTATTATGATTAATCTAAATAGCAGAAGTATATGATGAAACTTTGAATGATGAGAAAAGAGAAAATTAAAAGAAATAAGTTTACAACTTCAATTGAGTTTAAAAGGAGGCACAGTAGAAGATGGGTGCACAAGCCAAACCCTAAACCCCAATTCTTATGCGAAGAGGAGTGCGATGCAGCAGAACAAATTGAGGAACACGAGCACCACGAAGCTGATGGCATATTAAATAAAATTCACTAAATCACACATCGAAACAAAACTATCATCATCATCAACATATGTTAATTGTAAAATGCACAGAATTAAAATTGCCAAAGTATAAAACCTTGAAGATTAACTTGTACCAATGAGAATCCTCTTGATAATGGCGCCAAGGAGGATCCTGGTAGAACTGAAGAGGCACCGCGTCCAATACAAATTCAAAGGAATTTCGATGAAATTGAGAAATTGTGTTGAAACAGGAAGATACCTGGTGAGGAAGACGGTAGAGGAAGAAGCGGCAGGGTCCTCACGAAGAGGAAGAAGCGGCAACAAGTATAAAGTACCTGGTGAGGAAGAGGTCCTCACGAAGGGAAAAAAGCAGCATGAAGGGGAAGAAGCGGCAACAAGCATCTGAAATTAGAGCTTGTTACTCAAATTTTATATGAGGCCAACTTTAAAATATCAAAGACTTGTTATTTTTTACTGTAATTTTTAGTAATTTATTTATAAATTAAATATAAATTATTAGATCTATTATCAATCTAATCTAACGCTTCAAATTATATTGTGCATCAGACAAACTCAAAAGATTTGAGCTGATTTTAGACAAACCCTAATAAATTTGTCTCGAAGCTATCCTAAAAAAATATAGTTAAAAATGTCTAAAAATAATACTTTGTTAGTGGAAATTTATTTCAAAGACATTATTTTTTTAATAATAAATTTAGGCATCTAAACTATTTTAAATTAAGTATTTAACCAAATCAGGAAACACTTTTTTTAATGTATGTATATACGTAGTGGTAATTTATTGTCAAAGACATTTTTTAAGGGTAAAGTACTAAATTGGTCATCTACGTTTGGGCGCAATTCTATTTTGGTCCTTAAGGTTTAAAGTGTCATATTTTAATCCAAAAAAGTTTCATTCAACTTCAATGTAGTCCCACCACGAGGTCAACATTAAATAATTAACGAAATATCCTACATGACAGTAGTACAAGAATAAGGTCGATAATCTAAAAAATAAGAATAAGCTCCAAAGGTACAAAATTAACCGTGGATGCATCAATATATTTATTTATCATTCTCCTTAGTTTTATAGAAAATATTTCATTTAAATTGTAAGAAAACTAATAAATAAATGTATTGATGTATCCACGGTTGATTTTGTACATCTTCTAGAGCTTGTACTTATTCTCCAGATTATTGACATTGCTCTTATATTGTTGTCGCGTAGGGCATTTAGTTAATTGTTTAACTTTGACCTCACGATGGGACTACATTGAAGCTAAATAAAATATTTTTTTATTCAAATAGGACATTTTAAATCTCAAGGACCAAAATAAGATTACGCCCAAACGTAGGGGACCAATTTAGAACTTTACCTTTTTTTAATATTAAAGCTACGAATCCAAACTTTTTTAAACTAAGTATTTAACCAAGTCAAAACGCACTTCTTCTTCTCATCCTCCTTCGTTATCATCATCGTCGTTGTCATCTTTTTCATCTTCTTCTTCTCTTATATATATATATTAAAAAAACTAGAACACAAAAATTTTGATAGTCGTTGTCATCTTCTTCATCTTCTTCTACTCTTATATATATATTCAAAAAACTATAATACATAAATTTTGATTCACAGCACATAAATTTTGATGCACACACCACAAAAAATTTTGATACACAACACAAAAATTTAAAATACCACATGCCAAAACATTAACACTCAATCAATAAAATATATACATCACAAAGATTTTGGTTCATAGCACAAAATTTTTTAAATTTTGATGCACAACATAAAAAATTTTAAAGTACCACATGTCAGAATGTAACACTCAATTAACAAAATATATACAATACAAAGATTCTGGTTCAAAGCACAAAATTTTTTTATGCACAGCCAAAAAGTTTTGAAAGACCACATATTCAGAAGATTCACTCACCCAACCAAAATTTGTGCTAAGTAAAAATTTATGTATTATGTACAAAAATTTCTATATTATATCAATAAGTTTGTGTTATATGTAAAAATTTTGTGCTATATGTACAAAATTTTTTTTGCTATATTAATAAATTTGTGTGATCTCCAATAAAAATATCTGTGCTGAAAAAGCACAGAAAAAGAGAAATAATAACATATGTACATATGTTTTTTTATTAGAGTTATACTAATTTAATTAAATTTATTACAAAAATACTTGTACATATAATATTATTATTAGTGAATTCTATCCAATTTTTTCTAAAATAACATGTAAATTACTCCCTATGATGTGTCACATTTTAATTGGATATTTGCTTTTAATTTGAGTTACTATCTTAACCGTAGTTAGATTATATTGTAATTAAATTTTTAAAAGGGGTAAATGTATAATTTATTAAAAGATTAGAAACTGATTTTTTTTATTTTCCAAATCACGTTAACGGTGGCCCTAATCCTAAATTCTTCTTCCTCGTTCTCTCTCAATGTCACTCAGCAACTCTTCCTCACCAATCAGTCTTTCTTGAAGTCTCGAACGGCTGAACTATAGAGTCCAGAAGTCACGATCGTCGGCTCCTCTGATTAGTCTCGCCAGCTCTAGTGCGTCTCCAACACTACGCTGTCGCGTCTGTAGCTCCCCTGCTCTGCGTCGTCACATCTGCTTGTTCCGGTGTGTCTCTCGTCGTCGCGTCTTCGTCCGTCACTGTTATCACCTCTGGTCAAAGTCTGCTTCGCCGTGCTTGGACAAGTTGGTTTTCTCTCTTATGTGTGTTCTTGAAATTCCCTATCAATTTTTTTTTAGTTATTCAGTTGGCTTATGATTTGATTACAATCAACGAGACGGTGCTGCTTGGGAGACACGACAAGAATGAAAGAATGGAGGATGAGCAAAACACCAAAAGCCATTATAGAGGATTACGATACATCTTCTGAAAATGATTTTGAGAAAAAAAGCCATGTTTCAATTTTTTATACTTTAAAAAATTGCATAATTACCTATTTTAAAAATTAATTTAATTATAAAATAGTCTAATTATGGTTAACCTAATAACCAATTAAAAAGTAACACATCATATAAAATAAATTATATGTTACTTTATAAATGATACAATAAGATTTAGCTTATTATTTTGGTTATTACAAGATATTTCGGGACTTTTCATGGTTAACTGCACAATTTTAACCGTCTCTTAAATGATATACTATATATACATATATATTAGCAGCAGTTGTAAAATTATCTTAAATAAAAATTTATATATAATAATTGTGCATAATACTTATCTTTGTTATAAACATATGAACATTTAAAATATTCATGGTTATTCTAACGAAAATTTTATGATTATCATCATGTGAAGAATATTTTGATTATTAAATGATAAATTGTAGGGTTTAATTTTTATATGTTATAAAAATATTACTTTATTTAAAGTATGGCTAAACAAATAAATCACATTTTTTAAATAAAAATTATTATAAATTTTTTTTGTCATTTTTATTGGAGTAGGTTGCTTAAATAATTTATAATGGTATATATTCTTCATTCTTATAATTCTTATACTATTTAATATTATAATGGTATATGCTCTTCATTCATATAATGGTATATGTTATTATGTTAATATTATACTATTTAATTTTTACCACGAAAATATTATGTATTTGATAGTTGAAAAATAAAAGGAATGGTAAATTTTGTAAACTCTCTTTATTTATTAAATTTTATAAGGCCTTTCAACTTATGTCACAAGTTTAAATTTAAAGAGAAAGTAAAGTGTATAGAGTTACAATCTCACTACACATTTAAGTATTTTGTTAATTAAGTCTAATTAAATTAGTCTAAATCAAATAAAAATTACTCACAAAATGTATACGTAAATTACACATTTTTTAATTTTTTAATTTGTTATTTTTAACTATTATTTTTATTAAGAGGGTGAAATAAGAAAAATTATAAGAAGGTGAAACAAAAACAATTATAAAAAAGTAAAACAAGAAGAAAAAAATTTTGAACTTT
Source organism: Arachis duranensis (assembly GCF_000817695.3). NCBI lineage: Eukaryota > Viridiplantae > Streptophyta > Magnoliopsida > Fabales > Fabaceae > Arachis > Arachis duranensis. The sequence goes on along the minus strand of NC_029774.3, from coordinate 25,891,236 downwards.
ACAAAATTTATTAGAGAAATAGCATTAAAATTTTTTAACTATGACAAAAAAAGTCTCTTAATTTTGACACCGAAAATTTTTAAGCATAATACAAGTTCTTGTTAAGAGGATGAAATAAGAAAAATTATGAGAATGTGGATATGATGATGGAGTAGGAGGAGGAAGAATTTTAAATTGTATAGAACTCATTAAAAGGATAACATCAAAATATTTTAACCGTGAACATGATGATGATGGAAGAGGAAGATTAGAAGTTTTAAATTGTACAAAATTTATTAAAAAGATAGCATCAAAATATTTTAACCATGATACAAAAAAAATTTAAGGAATTTATTAGAAAGATAGCATCGAAAAAGATAGCATCAGAATATTTTAACCGTGACACAAAAATCTTAATTTTGACACTGAAATTTTTTAACCGTGATACATGTTATAGGAATGTGAAACAAGAAGAAGAGGAGGAGGAGGAGAAGGAGGATGTGTTTATAATTGTGTGAAATTTATTAGAAAAATATCATTAAAACTTGACACAAGAAGTTTAATAATTTTGGCACCAAAACTTTTTTAAAGATTTCTTGTGTCATTTAAAAAAAATTATGTAAATTTAATAGATTTTTTGTGTCATTAATAAAAAAATTACTTTATCACTTTTGTTATTATTAAACTAATCGTGCGATATTGAACTAAGAAAAAGAAGATGATGATGATGATGGTAATAATGATAATAATGAAGAAGAAGGAAAAAAAAGAGGAGGAGATATCAAACGAGAAAAGAAAAAGAAGAAAAAGAAGAGGAGGAGAAGGAGAAGAAGGAAATGATGATGATGATGACAACGACGAAAACGACGGAGGAGAAAAAGAAGAACGAGAACATAAAAAGTGCATACGTAAATTTAATTTGGTTGAACTTAGTTTAAAAAAATGCTTAATTGTCTAGTACTTCTGATAAAATTAATACTCAAATTAACTCTTAAAATTTTAATTGCCTCAATTTAGACAGTAAAATTTTACTCTGTAACTCATTTAGCCCCTAAAATGATTTCCGTTAATAGCGTAACGCATGGTATGCTGATGAAAACAATCGGTGCCAAATGTCTCGTTCATGCGGAATTAAAAGATGACGTGTCTATTAGTGATATGTGTCACGTAACATACTAACATGGACGATAGTGCCACATGTGAGTTATATGGTATGTGTCATAATATGGTTTGTCCACTTGTCATCGGTATATACTATCACTTTAATTGATTCAAATTAGTCTCTAAATTTTTACTTATGACCCATTTTAGCTACTGAAATTAACGAATGCAAATTAAATTATTAATTCCTGAAATAATTTTTTTATTTTTTATTGAGGTAAATATTAAAATTAGTACCCAAAAAATTCTAGTACTAATAAAATAATACTTAAAAGATATTATTAATAAAATGATATCTGAAAGAAATTAAAATCTGACAAGTGTGTCCCTAAATTCGTCCGAGCACATCTATATTAAAAAAGATGCTGAGGTAGAATTATTAATTAATTAAATCTAAATCCAACTTTAACAAAAATTTCAAATCAAAACTCTCTCTCTCTCTGTGAAATAATAGCATCTTCTCTCTCTGTGAAATAATAGCATCGAAGATTTACTCCAATCACCTCATCCAACATCAATAATTTCTACTTTTTTTTCCATTCTGCCATCATCAACGTCTATTTTTCACTCAATTTTAATTTCATCGTTACAAATTGAAAAATGGTTGTGGTGGTGGACATGGTTCGGCATAGAGACCATGATGTAAGATGATGTTGAATTTTTAAAATGAATTTTGAATTTTGAGATGATTTTAGAAATAATTTAAAAAATTTTAAATGAACTTTATTATTTAAAAGTTAAAATTAATTTTAAAATTTTAAAATAATTTTGGATGTTTGTTATTATTGAGGTTAGATTTTTTGTTTTAAATTTTAGATTTTTTTCATGAGATTTTGGATATTTTTCATAATAATTTGAATTTATTTTCTCTCTAAAAAATTTTAAAAAAAAGTACTAATTGATTATAATTAGCTACACTTAGGGGTGGCAAGTGGGGAAGTCCATCCCGCCCCGCTGAAATCCTGCTTTTTGGCAGACTGACTCGTCCCGCCTAGTGAGGCGGTCCTAAAATTCCACTTGCCCCGTCTAACTGCGAGCTAAACCCATCAAATCTCCTTTTTTTTACTATTAACTATTAAATAATATATATATAATTTCACAATCGTTTTAATAAATTTATAATTTCTAAAGGCATAAAAAATTATAATTTTTATATTCACAAACATTAAAATCTTTGTAATTATAAATATCTAATAAACATAATTATAAACCAAATTTTCATCCAAAACATAATTATAAATATTGTCTCCAAAGCAAAATAAACATAATCCAAAACACTCAATTTTTATTTTCATTCTCTTGTAAGTTGGGTTGAAAAAAGTTGAATTTTGCCTAAAAAATTACAAAAATACTCCCTTGCCAAAAAAACACTAAGCCCGGCGGAAAAGCCCACCCTATCCTGCCAAAGTCCGCGGTTTAAGCGGAGCAGGTTAGGCAAACTTTTGCTATTTGGCAGTTCCAATTTTCCAATCCAAACCGCATTTTTTGACGGATTATGCAGACCAACTCGGCAAGTGTAGGCCTGTTTGCCGTCCTATCTACACTCGTTGATTTTCGAAATTATTTTATTTATTGAAGAAGGAAAAATGCATAATAATTATGGCATTAGCATTGTATATAACTAAATTTAGACTGGCATGTTGTCCAGAAAAAAAAATATAAAATTAAAAATTTATACATAAATTAATTTTAAATAAAATTATGAAGATACTCAATTTGAATTTATTTATTTAATTTTATATTTTTTATATTTTTTAATCAGTGGCTTTTTATTTTTTTAAGATTATATTCAAATACTAGGGTATAAATATGAAATTATTATATGAAATGCAAGTTTGAATATAATGTTTCAATTGTTGAAATTAACATTTAGTTTTCTAATTTTATTTTTTAGGACTCACAATAATACTATATATTTTTAATAATATTACAACTATATGATATTAAAAAATATAAATTATTGAAAGAGAAAAAAAAAGGGTATATAAATGATAAAACTAATGAATACAATCAGACCAAAAATAAAAAAAAATAAAAAAAATTGTAAATGACATGAAATATAGTTGAATTTGACATTCAATCTTCTAAGTTTATTTTTCATGACTTAGGTTAATACGATGTATTTTCAATATTCCAATAAATGATGTTAAAAATATAAACTGTTAAAAAAAATAATATATGAATAATATAACTAATGAATACAATTAGACCAAAACTAAAAAAAAAAACTAAAACAAAATTGTAAAGATATAGTATTTTAGAAATTTATCACCTGATATACATATTTAACAAACTAAAAAAAAGAGTTGTGGTTATGAATCAAATTCTTTAAATATTTGTGCAAAACATTGAAATACTAAGAATGATGGAAAAACAATAAGAAACATGAGATTATGTAAAAAAGGAGATAAAAAAATGATTAAGTATGATTTCGGTTTCTAAGATATAGGCTGAAATTTTTTTTTGTTCTCAACATTTTTTTGTGTACAAAATCGTCCTTAAAACTTAACTTAGTTTTAAAATAGTCTTTCGGGCCGAAATACTCTTCTTCTTCACCAAAATACCTTGTTCTTCTTTTCCATCATAGCAACATCTCTTCTTCTTTTTCTTCTTATTCATCATCGGTAGCGCAATCAGAAAAAATTAGAAGAGCACAAGAAATCAAAGAACAATGAAATCAGAAGAACAATAAAATTAGAAGCACAATAACAATGAATTCACAGAAATAGAATCAGAATCAGAAGTACAACAACAATAAAAATAGAATTAAAATCAGAAGCAAGAGAAACAGAAACCATCAACCCAACCTCCGGTCGCTGCCGTTCTCCACTGCGCCAGTTCTACCTCCTTCTTCCTCCCCTTCTTTTTATTTTCCTCTTCCCCCCGACCGCCAACCATCGCCATCCGTCAAAAGCCAGAACACCCAAAACCTCCGAACCCTAGCGCCGCCGTCGAAACCCAAGCCGCCGCAATATCTCCCTCCTTCGTCCCTCCCCAATCTAGTCGTTCACCCGTGCTCGCCATCAGTTCCCTCACTGAACAGAGATCATCGAAACTTGGCCTCTTTTCTCCACAAGCTCGTTGTCGCCGCCAATCCGCCACCGCCGACCCCATTGTCCCAACCACTAGCGAGCTACCCATTCTTCTTCTTCTTCCCCTCTCTCCTCACTTCCACCATGACAAATGTCGCAATCTCTGTTTTTGTTCCTACAGCTACCAGTGTCAACGACCACCACAGTCACTGCCTTGTCCCTGCCGCTGCTTCCTCACCATCATTTTTTCTTCTCCGTGGTTCTGCTTCTCTCTCTCAACTCCAGAATTCTCCCTCTCTCTCTTTTTCTTTTTTTTTTATTTTATAATTTTTTCGGTTAAGAGTAATTTGGTAATAAAATTTAAGATTTAAGTAAAAATGACGATTTTAAAACCAAGTTAAATTTTAAGGACAATTTTGTATGTAAAAAAAATGGTTGAAGATGAAAAAAAATTTCAGCCTATACCTTAAGGACCAAAATCGTACTTAATGTGAAGTGAATGTTAGTTTATATAATAAATATAAGAAGGAGTGAGTATGAAAGAAGATGATGAATTGTATTTTATTACTCAATTTATACCTATTAAGAGAAATAAAATTAATATTAAAACTATATAATATCCTATATAAAAATAAATAATAGGAGAATATGAGAAGCATAGAGACATAGAGTAATTTAAAGAAAATAAATGGCATAAGAGTGAAAAGAAAAATTCTAACTTATAATAATGACACACATGAGAAGTAGAAGCAAAAAGATTAAAAAGTAATTCAATTAAAAACAAACGGATTAAAGATAATTCAATTAGATAAGTAAGAAGTAAATTGTACCAGTTAACTACTTAAACTGACAAGACATAATATTAAAAAGTTAAAAAATTAAGAATGCATTAAAAAATTACTTTGGACCCTATTTTAATATATTACTCGCACTTTGCGTAGGAATAAAATAGATGTACATTGTACAAAATGTATAAATTAATTTAAAATTTAATAATTATAAAACTAAAAATTAATACATAAGTTGGACTTTAAGTAGAATTATGAAAATACTCAATTCAAATTTATTTATTTGATTTTATATTATTATCTTTATTTTTATTCTTTTAAGTAGTCACTTCTATTTATTCTTTTTAGATTCTTTTTAAATACTATAGTACAAATATAAAACTATTAGATAAAATGTAACTTTGAATATAATGTTTCAATAGTTGAAATTAACATTCAATTTCTAATTTTATTTTTTATAATTCATGATAATATCATGTATTTTCAATAATATTACAACTAAATTATATGGATGATATAACTAATGAATACAATTACACTGAAAATGAAAAACTAAAAAAAATGTAAAGGACATGATATATAATTAAAATTAACATTCAATTTTTTAATTTTATTTTTCATGACTCATGATAATACCATGTATTTTTAACATATTACAACTAAATAATATTAAACTATAAATTGTTGAAAGAAAAAAAAGAATGATATAATTAATAAATACAATTAGACTAAAAAAAAACTAAAAAACTGAAAAGGTCTAGTGTGTTAGAAATGTATTACCTAATACATATGTTTAGTAAACTAAAAAAAATTTGTAGTCATTAACCAAATGTTTTAAATACTTGTGCAAAATATTAATAAGAATGGAGAAAAAAAAAAGAAGTACAAGCTTATATAAAAAGAAGAGATAAAGAAGACATGTCACATGTGTAGTGAATGTTAATTTATATAATAAATATAAAGAGTGTGTATGAAAGAAGAGAATAAATTATGTTTTATTACTCAATTTATACCTATTAAAAAGAAATAACATTAACATTGAAACTATATAATATTCTACATAAAAGTCAAGAGTAAGAATATAAAAAGTATAGAGTAACTTAAAAAAAAATAAATGTCATAAAAGTGAGAAAAAAATGAAAAAAAAATCCTAAGTTATAATTCTATATAATAATCATAAGAAAGAGTGGGTATAAAAGAAGATGATAAATTATGTTTAAACCTAATAAAAGTAAAGAATTAGAAAATATAAAAATTATAAAATAACCTAAAAAAATAAATGTCATGAAAGTAAAAAATAAATAAATAAAATCCTAAATTATAATAATGAAGCACGTGATAAGTAAAAGCAAAAAATTAAAAAAAATAATTAAAAACAAAAAATTGAAAAATAATTGAATTAGATAAATAATAAATAAAATACGCTAATTATCTACTTACACTGGTATGGTATAATATTAAAAATTAGAATACTAATATATTAAAATATTATCTTATACTGTGTTTTAATATATTATAAATAGATCAATAAATAGATAGATATGATATTAGCAAGAGACTGGAGGATAAACAAATTACAACGAAGAGTTAACGCGTTTGTAAACATGCTTACGTACCTAGTATAACATTTTGTCATCAAATAATTACGATAGATCCAAAAATTTGTTGGTCAGTTTTGTTGTCAAATTGTATCATGTGTTGAAAACTGCAAAGTTTCCACATTATTCAAACAGAACATCAAAATAGTTATGATTCTACGAGTGGTGCAACTTTTATACTAAGGGTCATAGTCTATCAATTTGATCAGTTATATTTCTGGAATATTACTAGAAATGTTTCGTTAGAAAAATATAAGGAGAATAATAATAAATCGTTAGAATAATAGTGACTTCTTGAACATTCCGTCGCCAGAAGGTATTAAAGAATTACAAGTGATCTAATGTCTAAACTGGTGATACTTGGGAAAATAAGGTGCCTTCAGCTTTCATCTTCTTTCTTTGGATGAAAAACAGAACTTCAACTATGATGGGGGATCAGAGTTCCAATTCTGTGCAAGACATGGTCATGGATGTTAAGCTTTCATCCTTTGTAGCGCAGTAACCACCTTTTCAAGCTGAAACTGAAAAGGTAATCATATGGGGTTGGTTTAACCATGGAAACTTGGGATACATGAGAACCCAATCAAACCATTCTGAATCTGATGCAAGCTAAGCATGGACAATATCAGCATGATTTGACGTAACTAAATTAACAAGAAATGCACCACCCTTCTGACGAGCATTTCTTAACCAAGACATAAAAATTATCTTAGAAAGAGAACTCAAGCCTCTCGTTTTTCTTTCTTTTTTGTTACTTTCGTTTTCATCTTTGCCACAGAGGAAAGACCAGAGTATGTTTCTTGACAGGCTTTGATGATAGCAGATACCTCGCTGTCATCTTTCGGAATTTTACTTAGCATAAAGTTAGCAGATCTATAATCTCCCGATGCCAAAAGTGCTTGATACATCCTACAACCACAGAAGTCGTTAGTCATTAATAGCCCCAGCAATGAAGCAGATGGAGTTATAGGACTGGAAACTTTTGAAAAACGTACCTCAAATAACTTAGCACGTTGTATGGAAATCCAGCAACCTCATATTCTCTCCAAATCAAACGAGCATTACTCAAATCTCCAGCATTGGTGCAGGCACTTAGAAGAAAATCAAGACATTGCCGTGAAGGCACGAGACCAAGCTCGTTCTTGACTGCCCAAAGCAAGTCTAAACCAATCTGCAAATTTGAGGACTCGGATGTTGCAATTGCAGCAAACACCTATATATACATGAACAAATTTGATGTGACTGGCTCCAAAAAGAGCAATTGTCAAGACGAGGTTTAGGACCAAACCCCTCATTTTACAATACTGCCATGATCCATCACAAGGTAGCCAAAAAGAGTTTCAACTTTTTCAGAATTGAATTAATAGCCAATGGATCCATTTTTCAAATATTGAAAGCAACCTTATACAAATTATGTTGGGAGGGAACAAGAACTCACTTCATCAAAGAGAACTTCCAATACTAGTTCATCACTTTCAAACTTATCCTTGAGTTTCTTGAACAAGTCAATAGCAGAACTGATGCAAAATGCGGTCACGTATAAATATAAGCGCATTACACATTGCAATTTAATTACAAAATGATGAGAAATCAAATAGATACCGAAGGGGAAATAAATTAAACCTTAGATGCTTGTTGTGAATACAATATATGATAACTCTGAAGCAGCCGTCGACCCAATAGTCTAGATCACTCAATTCTGTAAGTAGCATAAGCATCCCATCCAACTCTCCTTTGAATTTGGTGAACTCTTCCTAATATGTCCCTAAATTAGTTAAAGAGCTGAAGAAAGATATAGCAATACTGTGTATTCAGAACCTTACGATAAGACTTATAACAGCTTTTGGTTCCAAATTGTATCCAGCTTTATTAATCTCCTCATATACTAAGAGTGCCTCGGACAACTGCCCATGTGATGCAAGAGCTGAGACAAGGACGCTCTTGATTTCATTTAAGCTTTTTGCTGGTATGTTCGGATCCAAAATGACCTGCAATATAAAACAAATTTTGTTTAGTTGGATATTCGAAATTGTATCAGATATTTTATCTATAATAAAGATTCTATAAGATGATGCATAAATGATATTAATAACTACTGTATCAATATCTGTCTATTATATGCAAACATGAATTAAGGAAACGTTCGAAAAATAAATTCGGTGTAGAGAAATCTAGGTTTATTTTACAAAGTTACCCTTACTAATGCTCCCATTCTTTTTTTCTTCTTTCCACCTACTCCCATTTCTTTGGGGTATAATTGGAAAGACATAATTAATATTATCTAGATTTCTAAAACCAGCAGTTATTTGTAGAAAATTAAAATTTCAAAAGTAGACAATTATTCCAACATGGAAGCATTATAAAGAATAAAAAGGAAAGGTGAGAAAAATTGTTGCATATTTACAGTTGATGAAGAAATCAAGTTTTGCTATTTTTAGTATTACTGGGTAAGCAAATATTTTGTATATAGAACCTGCCGAAACACTTATTCAAAGTTCATCTGCAAGAGCTAATTCTACAGTGTTTTATAAGCAAACATCATTTTACAATAAGTAAAATTGCGTGCCTGATGTTATATTGCCAATGTAAGAAAAATATTGCCTGTGAATGGAAAGCAAGAACCATATAGTTATTTGGAATATTTGGAAGACAAACAACTTCAATCAGCTAACTGAATGAGGAGGATATGGTTCATCGGGACAGTGAGGAAGCAGACTTGAATGGCCACATTATATCCGTCGTTTTCTTGTTCTTGGGTTTTATTCCATGATTTTAGTGGAATTATTCCAAGTTGTATCTCTCTTAAAAGGTCCAAAGTCTAGTGCCTCCAAAAATAACTTCATTTTGGTTAGATAGAATTTACTTTCAGGAAAATGCAACATGGAAGATCAATCAGATATTAGATAACGGTTGTTGCACAATGGATATACATCTCTCCTTCACCCATACCTGTTTTGCCATATCCAATTTGCCACAAGCTGCATATGAATTAATAAGGGCCATAAAAATCGGTTTTGCAAGTGGGATTTTATATTGCTCCATTTCTTCACGATACTGCAAAAATTATTCAAGTTAGCAACCTATAAAGAAGATAATATACAGATTGGCTAAGACCTTTTGTTGGACAATACAGTATGAAAGAATCAAGGAGACCTAAGAGGATTACCAAATCTGAATACTATATAATTGAAGTTTTTTAAAGAAGCAGAAGTTCCAAGAATAAGGAGTCAGGTTCCATTAAAACAAACAAAAAAGTAAGTAGAAGCTGTCAAGTTATAGTTGTGAATTTTAGAATGCATGTTATAACACTCGGATACAAAATTCCTAGTAAACTTAGGATTTTCACTTACATATTATTGCAAAATTGATTTTAAAATTAAAATATTTTTTGTTTGAAATAAAGAATAAATCACATAACATCTTCACAGTATCTTTTGAATATAAAAGAGTGTCAGTATCTTTAGAATATAAAAGAGTATCAAATATCATCTAGAAATAGTTTTGATTATACGATTATTTCCTTATTTAACTAGGAATAGGGTTTTACCGTTATTATAAGTAGAGGTTAGTGATCCTCTCTTATAAAAAATCACAAAATAATCAAAACAGAACTTCACTTCATATTATTAACCTATTACTTTTCTCTTTTCCTTTTCTCCACCTAGACCCACAATCTCAACATTTTTTAACATCATTGTACAATTCAGGACATCAAGCAACTTGAGTGATGAAATTTCAAAAACAACAAGCCTCAAACATTCACAAAGGTAGTGCAAATAGATTACCTCATGCCTAAAGGAAAATTGATAGTGTTTTTCTATTTCCATAAGCAACAACAACACCACCACTTTATCCCACAAGATGAGGTTGACTATATGGATTAAACGACGTCATTGTATTCCATCATATATATCATGTTTATAGTGGACGCATAGATCTTTTTTGACCACCCCGTGCATAGTCTTTTTAAGTCTACTTCTACCTTTCGCCACTTGTCTATGTTCCATCTGCTCCACCCTCCTAACCGGATACTCTGCCAATTTTCTCACATATCTAAACCACCTAAGACAAGATTCTATCATCTTTTCAACAAATAGGCACTATTTTAACTTTCTTAACTAAGATGGGGATGTTAATACACACAAAACACACAAAAATGATCAAAACTTGAGAGACACAGAGGCAATGCCATCATACAAAAATAATCTTTTACCTTGATTATATCCTCTTCTGTTTCACAATTACTAATCAAATAGCTGAAAGTCTGTACATCAGGATTAAGATTGGCATCCTGCATGTGCTTGAGGACCCTCAGAGCACCACTGATATTTTTCTACAAAAAAAAAGTGAAAATAAAACAAATCAAAGTATGGTGAAAAAGGGAGCAAGTAATTTGAAGAAAATAGGAAATGGATTAGAGAGAACTACTCAGAAGAGCAACATCCAAAAATGCAGGGGTAAAGAGAAAAGAAAGGGCTCTCTAATCCAACAGTAGATTTATCAATATATTACTTAAAGAAATTTTATAAAAGAAAAGAAGAAAAACAAAACAACAAAACAAAAATGGATGCTAAAAGAAACCAAAATTAAAAAATATATAGAAATCAATACTAAGAGATCATCTGAGGTACTCTTTAATATTCTAAGATATCTTGTGAAATATTCTATGTTTTTATAACATATAATGGAGAAATTAAAAAATTTGGTTTTTTATTTCTAATATTTCTCCTGAATATATAGAAATCAATACTGAGAGATCACCTGAGGCACTCTTTAATATTCTAGGATATCTTATGAAATATTCTACCTTATTATAACATATAATGGATATTACCAAATTTTGTTTTTTATTAGTAATATTTCTCCTGAAACTAAAGCATACTAAGCTTATGTTTGCTCCAATCAAATCCTAAAAGGAAAAAAAAAAAGGCATAAGTAAGCCAGAATTGCTTCGAACAAAATAGGCCAGACTAGAAATGCTACCAACAAAGTCAGACTAGAATTGCCAGAAACGAAAAAGAACTAAATAGAATTGGTTGGAAATCTACCAGAAAATTGTGTCCAGTGGCAGCAATAGTTGACAAAATGGGTAATAATTATCACTAATAAGAGGTTGCCAAAATGATTATATGGCAACAACAATGACCAAAACTAAAGTGATGATACTGTTAGCTGAATAATCAGTGCGACATTCAATTGCTAGAAATAAATTGTGGCCACAGATGACTTGAGAAGCACTTTAGAGCTGTATCAACCTGTTGGAAAAAAACAGGACTGCCAAAAAAAGAAATCGAGGCAGTAAAGAATTGCTAATGAACAAATCAGGACTGTGTAGAATAAAGAACTAAATTAAAACAAATCAGGACCATATTACAGTAAACACTGACGTTGTACAAGACTGAAACTAATAAGCACTGCATGGGAGTGCCAAAAAATAAATTGAGGATGTTCAAAAGTGCCAAAAACAAACTCTAAGAGGACGTTCAGACAAGAAAACACGCAGAAAAAATGCCAGACAAAATGAGAAGGACAGCCATAGGCCATAGAATACAAACCACAAGTGAGGTACCACAGAAATCAAAGAGCTCCAAATAGTAGGAGCTCCGCAGTAACACAGTGGCCACAGGTCATGGAAGACAGTACCACTTTGATAATAAGAATCTGAATAATAAGATAATACGTTGATATGTTGTGATATTGTATAACAGTGGTGTAATGCAAAATACAAAGCACTACACTGATTATAACATTGATAACAAAATTCTAATCCTAAATCTTATCAAACGAAGACATAAATCATGAAATATAAGGAAATATAATGTGTAATACAAAGGATATGTTTGGTTGGAAGGTAAAATTAATGCAAAACTTTTCATGAATGAGCTCAATATGTAATTTTACACATTTAGGTCATCCATGAAAACATCCACTCCATGTCTCCATTTTATCCCCCAAACACCCTTAACATGTATAATAATCAATAGGAGAAGTCTCAAAGTGAGAATAGAGATATCCTCAAAAGAATGTCACCTCTCGAAAATATCCTGCCATTATAGCATTGTACATGGCGGTAGTAGGTTTGAAATTCATTTTCTCCAAGTCATCAACCATCTTGTATGCACCTTTAAACTGCATCATAGAAAGTAATTGCAATAAACTTTAATAGAAGTCAACATTTATGGCTAGCGATTGACCAACCAAAGAGACCACATAATTGAAAATATATGAGTATATGTGTTTGTGTGTGTGCTTTTTTCTATAAATTATATAGAATATATATGAGATCTCCCTATTCTATTAATAAGGATTTATCTAATATAATACCAATCTAGTAATATCAATGTAACCATGCAAAAAAAAAGAAAGGGGGTGGGGGGAGGAAGGGGGGGTGTTGTACAACTTACATCTTTCACCCTCACGCAAAAATTTACCAAACACCTACATATTTCACCATTCAACTTCAAATGGAACCGCTGTATGATGGAATAGATCCGGTAAACCTTGAATGTTGAGAGAGAGAGAGAGAGAGAGAGGGTTAAAAGAGAAAAGGATAACTGTCAAGAAGGCTTAAGACAAGTGAAGTCATTACAGAGAATTTTAACATCAAATAATTAAGCTCTGGTGAAACATTCAGACTTTTTATGTTATAATAGTTCTGTATGCGTAATACAGAAATGGAAAATGTAAGTATAACGAAAGGATGTTTAAGTTGCAAGTCTTGAGATTTTGACAGAAATACAAAAAGTCCATTTGGTTTGTAACACTCCTCATCATATTTGATAATGGTGGCTGAAAGTAATCAAATCCTATAAACCATACTATCCTTTTTATTATAAAATGTTTTTCAAATGAAATGGGCTTAATTAAAAGCAAAAGTTCACTTGTCTTTAATCTTTCTCCCCTTTTATAAAAGAGGAGTGGGGCACAATTTGATAGTTATACACTCAATCACTTACTACAGCAATTGAAACAGTATGGACGAAAAATTTTATGCTGTGTGTTGGGAGGAGACAAATACATTTATAAAAATTATAATGCAAAGGGAGAAAAAAGGCAGAGCTGTTGCAATTAATCTGTCCTACCAAAATATGTTCATAGGTTTCCTCACAAATGTGTAATATGGACTGTAACATCCTAGTTGACAATGTAAAGCCTGCTTCACACATATTATCAACAAGATCAAGTGCAACATCAACCTGCATTGAAAGTTAAAATTGTCACTAAGGGAATACAATTTAAATGCATGCTCCAGAGAAGTAAGGATAACTCTATCAAACATACAAACATCAAGTTAGAATAACCCTAAAACACATTATGATCTTTGAAGTAAGAAATGTAAATAAAATAGGTAACAGAAAAGTACCATTATTTTAGGATCCCATTTAGTACATGATTTAGTTACCATTAGTAAGAGTAAGAGTTACTTAAGAGTGAGTTAGTTAGTTAGTTAGTTAGATATGATTAGTAGGGGATCAGTATGAATAAAGAAAATAAGGAAGACAGAAGTAATTTTAATCACTCAGTGAGCCTTTGGAGAGAATGTGGAGCTCTCATTCTTCTACATATTGTAGTAAGGGGTTTTCCTAGGAGTAATGTTCCTTAGCACATAACTAGGTCTTTCCCAGTGCAATGCATTACATTTTCCTAATTCTTGTCTTCTCTAGTACCAGTTCTAAGAGGGGAAATCGACCAAAAATTGCAAAGACCCCTAGAGAGTTCAGCTTCTGGCAAGAGAGTCCAAACCCATGTCAATATAGCAGCTAGAGAAGAATGAAGCTTTCAGTCATATTGGTCTTGGGTCACTGGACTTGATTCAACACCAATGGAGAACACAATTTGGGTCCATGATAGAAAATGTTGAGATATTTCTATTTTGGGGCCAAGCTGAAGAGGAGAGTGGAGCTCTCACCCTTCCAGATATTGAACTAAGGGGTCTGTCCCAAATTCTATGGTTCATTAACAGACTATTCGCTAAGGATTTCCAAATGCACTGCCTTTGCCTAATTCTTGTCATATCTGGTACAAGTTCTACCATCTAACAAACATCTTTAAAACGCTATATTTTACTAGGGATGGTAGAAATTAGCAGTTGGTACTTTGACTTCAAAGCAGAGCACTAATAATTACACTTGCAAATTCTTCAAAATCGGAAGCAACTGGTTCAAATCAAGCAAAAAGAAGAATGAGTTAACTTTTGGTAGCTAGTGGGATGGTGGAACATTATCAGCATAAATCCAATTTTGAAATTGCAATTAAGTCTTACTGACATTCAACAAAAAGTTAGGGGTAGAGAAAGACCTAAAAAGACTTTGAATAAGGTGGTCAAGAGAGATTTAAGCATAAATGATTTTTTTTTTTCTTGGTGGTAAAGCATCACTAGCGAGATCTTGGTCAATATCACTTTAATTTTTTTCTTTCTACTCTTTCCTTATGAATTTATATCCTTTTGACAAGACAAGCCCTCAAATGTCAATAGATAGAACAAAGGAAGAACCGGTTGTGGAACTAGTGGAGTTATGACAAGACTGAAGAATAAATTATATGAAAAAATTACTTTATTGAGTGACTCGTTCTTTTTAAATATATGAATAAACAGATTACTATTTCATCATCTTG
The DNA here is from genome assembly GCF_000817695.3 of Arachis duranensis. Classification (NCBI taxonomy): domain Eukaryota; kingdom Viridiplantae; phylum Streptophyta; class Magnoliopsida; order Fabales; family Fabaceae; genus Arachis; species Arachis duranensis. The sequence goes on along the minus strand of NC_029774.3, from coordinate 25,876,062 downwards.
TCCTATGGTCAGGCAAAGGATGATGCCAAGAGAAGTGCTTTAGTGCACTCCAGGGGTTCTAAAGGTTTTTTTTTATCATTTTCACTCTACCATCCTTTTTCAATCTGATGGACAAGGCTCTTGTAACCAAATGATACTCATAATACTAAAATGAAAGAAGTAGCTGTACCTTGCCTAAATCACAGCAATACATAATCAGCTTTTCATATGATGACGATGAATGTAAAACTTCCAATAGATCATGCAAACTCTTGAATTTTGAGATGATATCTTCAACCTAAGAAAAAAGAAAGAAAGAAAATTTTCTTAAAAAGAAATTATTTTAGGAAATGTTATGCGAAACACCACCTTTGAAACTGAAACTTCTGCCCAGATCTCTGAAATAAGATCACAATTTATTAACATTTTGTGATTAGGGGCATGGGAGAAGCCCATTTCCAGCAGCACCCTACTGTTCCCTCATGCCCTCAGAAGTATCTACCAACTTTCAGCAAACAATTCTGCGTAATATATAAATTGAATAATGCATATACTATATAACTGGATTTAATAAGATATGATCACTTCGGGGGATTTATATCTGCTCAGACACTTATTAAGGTACATATCCGTCCACTGTTCAACTAGCATGTGTACCACTTCTTTTTGCCAACATCAGTAAAAGTGGGCAAAAACGGTTTTAAATCATTTTGGATGCACATCGGTCATTTTATAGATATGGAAAATGGAAAAGTTTGTTTGTCCCAGGTAAAATATACGCAAACTCACGGTCACGGACCAACTAGATTTATATAACATTCACAGTGACTCAAGTCTCAATTATCTTGAAAACGTAAAAGTAAAAACATAGGTCAAGGACTTCCGTTTCGGACATGTTGAAAGATTGGAAAACTATGCTTTATAGATAATTCTTTCTTTTGCTTTGTTTTTGGAAAGGGATCTCTTATCACCCAATCTTGTCTTTCCCTTTCCTCCTCTTGATGAAATTTAGAAAAAAAAGGAGGGAAAAGAGAAGGCAGAAAAATATAGATATGCCGACAAGCCTCCTGACGTCACACAGCATCAAGGACATTACCAGAAGCATTCATGAGAAGTTCCTCACCGCTAAATTTGGAATGCTAACAGCATAATCAGCAATGAAGCCTGAAATATCATCTTCATCAAAATCTGCATTACAGAAAAAATGAATAAATCTAACTACTTACAAAAGACCACCATTAAGGACAACTTTGTAGAGCAAAACACAACTCCCTAGCTAAACAAAAGTACAGAACCAGAACTCAACAGATTCAACATCAACTCATTCTTTCTGCTTGGAAACAGATTTCTAATGTCTTAATTTATGTTGGCTCAAAGCCTATTTGGTTTTTAGAATTTAACTCATAATTGGAATTGAGCTTCTGAATCCAAATACTTGAAATGCCTATTAGAAATGGCGTGCCTTTCTAATGTTTGGAGTTGGTACTCTAAAAACATGCTTCCTTTGGTCAATCCATCAATCTAGTTGCCTACATGGATAATATTGCCATTACATGTAATGATTGTAAAGGCCAAAAGAGATAGAAAGTAAACAATAGAACTAGAAGAGCTGGGGTAGGAATGAACTAGTGTGAAATCACCCCTTCCCCAGTTATAGAATTATACTGGAAATGCAGGAAATTATAGAGCAGAAAAACACTATGGTAGTGTTAGATAGACTCCCATGCTCCGTTCCCAATTCTGTCGTAGTTCCTACCTTCTAATTATCCCTTTTTCCTCTATAGAACAAGAATCTCTCTCATCCCTAACAGAATCGGCCCAGGATCACACACCCATCCACTAACTCTTGCACATGGCCTAATTAGTTACACAAGTGGTTCCCCACCATTTGCACTTTTATGTCTCCTATTCATGCTAGTAAAGGAGGAATTCTATTGGCCCGCTGTTGCTGCCTCAATAGAATCTTCTTTCTTGCTCCCACCCTTCTCAGAGTATGTATTAGAATCATACAACAGGAATAGGTGCAATATTTTTCACAGGATTGAAGTAGCTCAATCAAAAACCAAAGTTGTCATCTCTCGAAGAAATATGTTTCTTGATATTTTGGACAAAATTGGGAATGGTGGGTGACACTCTTGTAGACCCAATATTAAGCTTCAACCAGATCAAAGAGATTTGGACGAAAGAAGATATCAAAAGATTTGTTTTATGCATTACATGTATAAGCAGAACATCTTTAAGACAGACAACAAAAGCAGAGAAAAGAACAGGTTATTAATGAAGTTGAGTTTTCAGATTCTATAAATGTCTGACAGGGGAAAACCTCTAAAAAATCATGAGTTTTACACCAAATAGAGGACAAATATCCAATTCTTCCCAAACTTTCTTGTCCACGTGTTTGCTATCTAATATAGTTATGCCCCAACCAAATACACCAATCAGTGGCACAGATAGCACACTACTGCAAAGATTTGGCTTCCTTCCTCCTCCCAAAACCAACTTACCTAGTCAACAAGAACTACTCCAAAGATCTAGAACACCCAACACGTAAATATATAGAATTAGCCATAAAACAAATATCCAACTGATTCTAAACTAGCACTGTACATAATATATATATCATGGGAAATAGACTTTAATGTCTTCAAACCCACAATGCATCATTAGTGTTAATCTGTTAAGCACAACTGCCCAAATAAGCGATTTAATCTTTAAGGAGCTTTGGTCTTCCAATGGATGTATCAAGGCAAAAAAGAATTTAGTTCAAAGAATGGGCTAGGAAATTGAAAGTAAGATTGAAAGAACATATTCTATCAGACTGTGAAGTACCTACTCCTTAGGGAAACCAAAGTTATGAGGGAAGAGCTAATCTCCTTAAATACAACATCAAGAATCCCATACTACCCAATATTGGACTTTGGGCACCCATAATACCCAAGTACCTAACACAGATACAAGAGATAAAGACCTATTACCTAGACAAGGAGACAGGATGACAAAGTTAAAGAGACCCAAGACTAGGTGAATTCCTAAACATGATAAAAACTCTGGATTGAGAAGTTGTGGATAGAAGATATCTCTAAGGATGTGGAAAAGGCTAACTAAAATGAGAAGTCTCCCTACATAGAAAAGGATTTTGAATCTGTCTCTCTACACAGATGCAAATGTATGTAAAGAAGTGCCTAAGGTTAACTCAAGTTATAATTACGTGATGACTACGTGATTAGCATAGTATGTATGATCTATACCCTCAATGTGTTGTATATTTTGTCACTATCAACATAATAACTACCTAAGCAAGTGCAATAGTTGGATTATACTTGATCAGCAGTGAATCTGTGTATATATTAGTACAAGAGAATCCAAAACACAAAAAGGAAACAAATACATGCATGCATACATACTAACATACACATGTATAAAGACTCCTTTTAAAACAGAACAATGATCCTCTTCTTGTACTATTTCAAAGGAGCTTAATTAAGTATAAGGTCATAGTCATACCTTGTGCTCTCAAATCCAAAAATAAATTCTCGGCAAGAGATTCCAACTGTAGCCTTCCTAATGATTGAAATACACTTGCTATAGATTTTGCAGATGAAAGCATTGTTATGTCTATATTTTTCAACACATCTGTAATCTGGATCTTCAGATCACTTTCACAAAGAGCCAATAAGTAATTTTCTGCAATAAGATTTGTTTCCAATTAACGTATGTTAGTGCCATATGTAACAAAATTCCTTTTACAATGGGACGTCAACATACACAATAAGCGAAATTGCATCAATATGTGTCAGGTTAGGCTTGGCACAATCACTTCTATTATTATGAAGCTAGATGCTAGCTATGTCCTGGGAATACAATTTAGCATGAATTTTCAAACCATGTTTCTAATATCTAAGATGTGAACAAAGACTAACTTGTTAATTGCAGTACAATGGCAAAGCACACCCATGTCCAACAAAGATAACAAGTTAAACCAGAATATTTAGTATTTCCATTTCACAATGCATGGCACACAATCCCAAATCAAATGAAGAAGGATCTCTTGTAAAAAGCATCAGCATAGTCTCTACATTAAAATAAAGCAAATCATGAATGTCCCACATGGTACTGCTAAAAACCTGTGCTGTATATTCAAATATATGTTACTGTTATCTGAAATAAACTATAAAAAGTTCATGCACGTGAAACATAGATTCACCAACCTCGCATAGCAGCAGTGTCTTGGCCATCTTCTACGGTAATATATTCACAAATATCCCGAATCATTTCTTCATCTTCAACTCTTATCCACAGCAACATTTCATAGTAACCTAACCGTGAAACTGAACACTCAGCTCTGACCACATCAGAGAAAAGTTGAAACTCTTTAACCATGCCCATGTCTATGACATACCTAAGCAGTGGTTGATATGTTTCCTCTTCTAGCTTAAAACCGCACTCCTTCATATTTTCTAAAAGGTGAAAAGCCTTACTCAATTCTTCTATGGCAATGTATTCATTATTAGTAGTCCTTGCCTTCTGTATACTCATCTTTATTAATGCATTGAACTCTTTCACACCGGTCTCTCGACCCAGCTGACGAAACACATCAAGGGTCGTCCCTGTTCCTAGTCTTTTTGCACACATTTTAACTAACCTATCAAAACGTTCATCATGGCTGAGTTTAAAAATCCATTTGTTTTTCCTCTCACGGGCTAACCCCCTCCGTTTAGTCAAAAGGTAGCCAGGAGACAGATCAGGACACCACGTGAAATCTGCTACTTTTTCCATTTTTGCTTTGCGATAGTCAACTTCTTCGACAACAGGTTCCTCTTTCACGACAACAGGTTCCTCTGCCAGAGATGGACCTGCAAAACGAAAAGGGTGCACAGACACACCCCAAAAGATTAGCATCAACCATTTTAAGATGTCTGGAAACATTCCAAATTGCAGCATAACCAAGTCAAAACTTTTAGTACTCCGCATTTCTCACAGTAAATTTCACAAACACTTACTGTACACTATAGAAGAAACCTCGGAAGACGTATTATCATCATCAGGAGAATCCTCTGCACCTAAACATTCAAAAGAAAAAAATGTTACTACGAACACAACAGAGGGAACCCGATCATACAGCAACAAAAAAACAATGCATTTGATCACACACAAAGTTCAGTTATTATTATTATTATTATCCTCTTTAGGTGGAAAAACAAAAAACCAGCTACTTTACTCTATTTATTATTATTATTATTATCATTCTGTTTCGCTCCCCCTCAACTCCAAGATACAAAACCAGAAGGGACACGGTTGTGGCTCATAGAAGAATGGTTGAACTCAGAAGCATTGTGCTCAGAAATGGAAACGGAAGAGGTAGAGGCAAGTGCCATGGCTTTCCATGCTGAGTGAGAGCGAAATAGGGTGCTGAGGGTGCATAGTTTTCTTATGGTGGAGGCGCGCATCTAAGTTCTACAAAAACGATGAACAATTGAAGATGACGGTTGGGGGTTTCGTTTCTTCTGTTCTTTCTTTTTTAGTTATAGGTTAGGTAGCGTGTGGGTTTTAGAAGGAAGTGGTTTGTTGTTGTGTTGCACTGCGTTCGGATTTCTGAAGTCGTGAGGCAAAGATTGGCTATACAAGTCGCTCTTTGAATGCAATTGAAGAGTGCAACTGCAAACCCAGCGCCAACAAGCACAAAACATGAATGATATTTGCAGAATGGGGTGATTGTGATGGGCTGACTGATGAGTTCAAATGGAGCGACCCCGGAAAAAAGAAGAAAAAGAATTTGCTATTATTATTATTATTATTATTATTTCCTTACCTTTCTCTTATATTTGATTTAAAACTAGCCAATTTTGTTTTCTTTATTCACTAGAAACTTTAAAGTCTCTAAACATTTTCTAAATAAAATAAATTTTGCTTGAAGCTTTGGGTGTGAGCCAAGCTATGGATGCCAATTTGACTCAACTTCGTCCAACCCAATTTATTCTGACTTAGATAATGACAAACTTTTTAACTGTTTGTCTAAATTTTGAAACAGATATACGTAAAATTTCAATATTACTAGTATAGGCCATAGGGTGAGTATGCGTAATAGTTGCCATGTTCGATATTCACGACACCCACAAACACACAAGCATGTATATAATGATATACTATCATTTTCAATCCTTAGTTCCTTAGTCTTCATAAATAGTGTGTGGTTTGAGTATTATTTTATTACAAAAATTCTATTTCAATAGAAATTAAAGATACTTAAAAGAAAAGTGAAAATTAAAATGATGGTATTTTAATTTTTTAGAATCAAAATTATTTAAAAATAGTTTTTTAAACTTTAAATCAAATATAAAAAATATAATATTCCCATCTTAAATTCTTCCAACTACATATACCTGTTAGCTTTCTCGTATGGTATCTATGACTATTTTTTTTTGTTCTATACATTTTATCTTCGCCTCTCCATTTTTTCTTTATCTGTTTCTATCTAGATTCTTTTCGTCATTGTCTGCCAGTTTTACTTCATTTTTTTGTCATCTCTTATTCTTTTCTACTCTGTCTTCTTTATATTATCAGTACCTTTCCCTTCTACTCAACCTGACCTTTCGTCAACCAACTTGAATCATATTATCATCATGATACTAGCTTTTTTTTTTCTCCAGCGATCAAATTTTTCTCATCGTTGATGAGCCCACCAGTGCACATCATCTTTTCTCTAAAGCAATTTTGTTCTCCTGGGCCAACTTTTGCTGTCCAAGACACTAACTTCGTCAACCTCTTCCTCATGAGTTCAAGTATATAACTTATTGTCATTTTGTTCTTGTTATAGTTGTTTGTTTTGTTATTTGGAAAATTCAATTTATATAATTGTTCAAACTTTGCAATTGTTTTGTAATTGTTTAAGATACTTTCATGATAGCTACATCATTCTTTCTGAATGATATTGTTTGGTATAGATTTGTAAACAATCTTATATTTTCATTATACTTAAATTTAAATTATTTGTCATTGTTCTAATTGTAGTTTTCTAAATTGAAAATGCATCATCAACTTATTTTGGACAAGTAAAAAAAGTTAATCCTACAGTACCTTAAATTGAGTTTTAATTATTAAGGAATTTAAATATAATTTAATAAAAAAATTTAGATGATCAATTTTTAGTAAGTCAACATTAGAAGAACTTTATTTAAGAATTTATAATTTAAGGTCTAAAATGATGGGTTTATGATTTAGGATGTATAATTTAATATAAATTCTAATTTGTAAAAAGTTGGCTGATGTTGGTTTAAAAATATTGGTAACCTAGCATTATATAAATTAATAATTTCATTAATTGTTATCTATGTTTACTCAATTGTTTAATGTACTAAGAAATTTTTTTATAAATAATATAAGTAAATTAGGTGAAATAAGAACTTGAGAAAATCCTAAATAACCTCAAAAATCGAATATGAGCAAACAATTCATCTTTGAAGCACGACTTCAAAAACAACCAACCATGATTCTAAAAATTGAATTAGACTATCGGTCGAATAAGATATTTTGTGATCTCGTATGTAATTTGATTTGGTCAAGTAGAAAACCTCAAAAGGGTTAACCACAAAAGCGCCCCCAAAAATTTTTTGCGCTAACAAAAATATCCTTAATAAATTTAAAAACATTACCAAGGTGCTCATACGTCAACCACCATCTCTTCTCCCTCTTCCCACCTCCTCACCCTCTACTCCTTCTCCTTCCTCGCCATCTATGCCGTCCACACATAGGATGCCTCTATCACCTCGTCTTCCAACGCCATCAACATCAAGCTCCATTCAATTCTGCACCTCTATTAGTGATCATCCACAAAGCAGTCATATCAGAGCCCTCATTAAAGATATTAATCTACCTAACACTACACGTCACTACAGGATCTAAAGGTCACCGGACACCCAACCTGCGTTTATTTCTGTAGATGTAGTGGTAGAGGACGAGAAGAAGACAAGGTTCTGGAAGGGGAGAACAAGGGTGGTGTTAGAGATATTGGTGGATCTGATGAGAGGAAAAAATTGGTTTCTTCACTGTCACCAGAACCACGGTCAACAACATTGTTTCGGCGCTTCATCTGCCTCTATTTTTGCTTTTTAGTTGAAGTCTCCAACTTCTGTCAGAGTTAGAATCAAATCCAAGGTAAGTATCAGAAGAAAGCGACTTTGACAAATCCAAGGTAAGTGATGAACGACCAAATTGCATAGGTTGGGAATTTGATTATCAAAATGGAATTGGCGTTGTGAGTATAGTCCTAACCCAACACATTGACCGTCGATCAAATGTTATCACAATTCAAACCAAATATAAACCGGGAGTGTTTAATTCCCGGGTCGTCTCCCAAGGAAGCACTTAAGAGGCAATGAGTGTGCAAATTTCGGTTGTAGTGATCAAGGGGTTGTCAATGAAAAAATGAACATATAAAGCAATAAAAGAACATGCAAAATTGTAATGATTGAATTAATGAAGAAATTAAAGAACCGACTATGTAATATAAACAAGTAGAGTATAAAAGAGATTAACATAGCAATGTATGAAAGATTGAAAGCATAAAAAGGGGTTTTGGCTTGGAATGAGCTAAGGGTTCTTTTCTTGTTGGAATCACAACTATGCCAATTATGTTGGATTAATCTCACTTGATCAACCCTCACATCGGAAGGTAAGTTAAATGAGTATAAGTGTTCTTAACCCACAAATCCTAAATTGCTTGCTAATTGCCAACTTAGCGTTAGTGAGAACAAGAACAATTAGCAACCTAAGAATTGACACTAAATGTTGGACATTCCAACTCTAGGAACGCAAGTGCTCACTTTACCCAAGCCAAGAGACAAAAATTTAGCCTAAAACTATGTTTGACATTTTGTCAAACACTTGGTGGGCAAAAAGCTTAAACATGAGGAAAATGAGAAATAATTTGAAACCAAAAGCAACAATTGATCTCAATCAACAAGAATAGCATAAGAAAGCATAGAACAAACATCAAACACCAAATTCATCAACAAGAAAGTGAAATTGCAAGAGAGAAGCAAAATTGAACTATAACTTGAATTAGAAGAAAGAGTAATAACAATATAACTAAAAAGAGTAATAACAAGAGAATACTTACAATGAGATTAGCAAAATCTAATGATCAAAAATGAAAATGGCACTTGGAATGTAAAACCCTAATAAAACCCTAATGGAGAAGATAAGAAACTTAGAGAAAACTAAAACTAAAAAGCTTGCTATTCTACTCCTAAAAATTATACTAATGCTATGCTATGTTGTGTGTCTCATTTCCCCTCCAATATGAGCTAAAAGACTTCAGAAATGGGCCCCCAAATCCTTGAAATCGTGAGTCACGTGCTTTTCTAATGAGGTCATGCGCGGACACCTGTGCAGACGCACAGACGTGTGCGTCCGCACACTTTGCAAAATTCTCAACCTATGCGTACGCACGAGTAGCTGTGCGCACGCACATTAGGCGATACTTGACTGGACGTGCGACGCGCTCGAAACAATCTACGCGCTCTACTTGGGCTCCTGTGCAGACGCACAAGAGGCTGTGCGCACGTACACGTTTCTGAGCTCAACTCCTTTGATTCTTCAAGTTTTCTCCACTTTGCAAGCTCTTCTTCCATTTTCTCCACTCTATTCCTACCTTATACACCTGAAATCACTCACAAACACATCAAGGTATCGAATGGAAGGCAATTGGAATAAAAATAGATCAAACTAAGCACAAAAGAGCATATTTTCATAACCAAGCAAAATTTTGGAGGAAGATTCAAAAACATGCTATTAAAGGGAATAAGTGCAAGTTTATATGATAAAATCCATTCAATCTTAACCAAAATTCATCATCAATTACAGATTCATCAGTAAGTATCAGAAGAAAGCAACTTTTCAAAGTTTGATTGTGTTGGGGAGTTTGTTTGTTTCTTTTGCCGCTCTTGGTCCAGTCATCGAGTTTATCATTATTCATGAGAACCAGTTGTGAAATTCCTCTACTAATGCATTTTACCTTTTTATTTTGAAAAAAAATCAAGAAAACGTTGAATATCGTTGAGTTTACTGGCGGAATACTGAAAATAATCTACCAGTAAACATATTACCGTCGAATTTTGCAAATTTACCGTAAAAAAAAATCCGATGGTATAACCCTCGTCAATTCGACGGTAGTTATCGGTGGATTCTGCGACAGATTCTGTGACCCAAAATATATTTGGCTACCGGTGAAAATTTTTTGCCAGTAATTTTGGCGCCACACTTTATTGTTTTGTGCCACTTACCGTTGGATTTTTTCTCTGGTAAATCTAATGGTAAATTCAATATACAATTAATAGTCAAATTCTAAATAAGAGAAATCAAATAAGAATTTTATTAAATATCAAGTGTACGTATAAAATAATAAGTCAAATAAATAAGATACAATCAAATTGAGCAGAACAAAACCTTAATCACTACAGATATTGATAGTCATCGTCGCCATCCCACTGGTCCTACAGAGGCAGCGATCTAGGCGGTGATATCGGTGCCTGCTCGTGATACACCACCATCTATTGCTGCATCTGCTGAATCCACTCCAACTCATGTTTAAGCTCCAGCCTGACAAAATCTGTGCCTGACACGCATACGAGGATCTCGTTATACCTCTTCTTAGACTGTTGTAGCTGCTTAGCTTGTTGGTGAAGGCTCTGGGTGAGATTCTGCACATGCTCCATCAAATCGATGATGTCCTCGGGATCGACAGGGCTGGTGGCAGAGGCAGATGAAGCCCTCAATATAGAGGTGCGAAGGTTGTTGGCAAAAAATGATCCCAACCCGTAGGCGTGATTCTTTTACGGCTCAAATGCAGTCTTGCGCCAAACCGTATCAGGATCGATGACTGAATTAGCAAAGTTATTATCGTCCTCTCCAATATGCTGATATTGTTGGGTTGTAGCCTCCAATCCCTATGTGTAGGACTCCTGTGTAACACATTTTATGATTATGATGATAGTTAATTGAAAACGAATACATGTTAAACTTTATATCACATGACGTTTACTCACATAATAATCTGCAGACTACTGATCAGCAAATCTCTCCTTGTTCTCCTTCAAGATGTGAGTATACTTGAAGGTCTCCACCATCATCACATCACGATCCAACGACTTGTACTACACATATTGAAACAATATATTAAATTAAGTAATAATGACATTATATGTCAAAGACAAAACGAACTTAACAACAAAATAAAAAAAGCTACATACTAGCCTGGCCTTTGTCTCATGAAAATTACTCACCCGTTAGTATACTTCGACAACATGGCCGATGCACTGTTAGCTCTGTTTGTGGCTCGGCGATACCTGAACCCCTCATCAGTCTCCCAGTAGATGTAGAGAGCCTTTTTAACATCCGAGCAAAGCCACTGAGTGAGGTGGCTAGGGGTGAGCACGGGTCGGTTTGGTTCGGGTTCAAGGTAAAATTAGAACCGAACCGATCAAAAAGTAATTGGTTTGGTTTGGTTCGGATTTGCGTTTTTTTGTGCTTGTACCCGAACCAAACCAAACCGATTAAGAGCGGATTGGTTCGGTTCGGGTAGCGGGTACCCGATGACTTTGAAATTCATAAAAAAAAAAATTAAATTGGCAAATTTTTATCTTAAAAATTCAAAAGATAGTATTAGGGTTATCAGGTTATGTGTTTTCAAAGTCATATATATAATTAATTAATTAATTATGATCGGGTATACGAGTTGGTTCGGGTTCCGCACCCCCAAAACCGATACCCGAACCAATCATCAGCAAATGTCATTGGTTTGGTTCGGGTTGGACCCGATTACCTGTCGGTTCTAGAACCAATTTGATTGGTTTGGTTCGGGTTCGGGTGGGTAATCGGGTACCCGCTACCCGTGCTCACCCCTAGAGGTGGCAGTGCCTCTCACATACGTCCAGAAATATCTGGTGAAGCCGCCTAGCCATCTAATGATCGAAGATCTTCTTGATTATGGTATCATGGGTCTTCTCTCATATAAATTTCTCTTGCACAAAAAAATATTTAGCACTAGTTAATCGAAATTAAATATATAATTAAACCAAATAGAAGATATAAGGATAAAGTATATTTTTTGTCCTTAAAATTTGCTAAAAATTTTTAAAATGCCCCTAAGTTTTATTTTGTTTCAATTTTGTCCTAGAAATTTTTTATTTGCATTAAATTTACCCGTAACGACTAATTTTTCAAAAAAATTATGACCGATTCAGGAATAACTTCACAAGAACAATCTTTAACACAAGCAAATCAAACATATTTATGATGTATTATTGTTGGATTAGTCCTAATTTTTTTAAAATTTAGTTGTCAGGGATATATTTGATGCAAATTGAAAACTTTTGAGACAAAATTGAAACAAAATAAAACTTAGGGGTATTTTTGAATCTTTTGACAAACTTCGAGGACAAAAAATATACTTTACCCAAAATATAAACTAGCTAAAGTTTGAATATGTTGAGTTTTTACCGCCCACTAGGTAACCTTTTCCCACTTCTGTTCTAAAACTCTATCTTTGAAAAAATAAGTCCGGCATACAGCTTAACCAAGTCATTATACTCAGAGATAGAAAATCAATCTGGAATATAACTGCACAAACTACGAAAGAAGCAAATTCCAATTGATCTCAAAGAAAATAACACTATCCTAATAAAGAAGATAACTTGTTGAATTCATAAGGTGAAACTAATTCAAAAACTAATTTGGAAGGAATAAGTAAAACTCAACATTGCAGTTAATTAAAATCGAATTCTAATTTCACTAAATTAACAACAGATAAAACAAAAATAAACGATATAAATTTAATGTTATTGAAAGAATTCACTGAATTTAAATAAAATCTTCCAATAGCTCAGGCAGTGAATCCATTGGTCAATGAGGGTGGTCCCGTAAAAGTTTTAACCATTAAATGGCTAAATTATTGAGAACGATGAGTTATTTAAATCTAGGTAGAAATAATTCTTTAGTAGTAAAAACTGATAATAGTGAAGCATCAACCTCCGGAACTAAAAATGAGTTAGAAATAGCTAAGTTAGAAGAAAGTTTTCATAATTGGAGTATACCTATAATAGATAAAAATGAAGTATATAAAAAGAGATCTTTCTGAAAAAGAAACTATTATGACATTCATACTAGAGTATAGTTATCCTAGAACAAGTCACAATAAGACAATTAAGATTTTAGAAGAGGATAGATTAAAAGCACATAGTAATCAAGGATATAATTTTATTCATATAGGATTAATACAAGTTGGAGGTAGGCTGTCCTGTTTGAGTCCTCAAGTAGTCCCGATGGATGCAAGACCGATCCACTACCCCCAGCCTTGTGATAGTGCCGAAGAAGATGATAGAGAAGGCGATTCAGATTATGTTGTTGGGTTTGGGTCGTCCAACGAGACTTCTTCCTCTGATGAGTATGTGCTGGAGACTCCCACCGGCGGTGGTGCTCGGTTTCTCATGCATCCTTATTTACCCATTTCTCAATTATCAAAAGTTTCAAGTCATTATCACACTTTGAATTTGAACGCAATGCAGCTAGATGATCTTTTCAATGCCAGCCAAGAGGAGGATTACAACACCAATAATGGGCTGGAATTTCGGATTGGCCATAGGTTCAGGAACTGTAATGTTGTTCTGATGGCGGTGAAGGACTACAGTATGCGAAAGAATGCAGAGTACAAAATTTTGGAGTCGGATAGGCTCAAATACCATTGTCGTTGCAAGCAATTCACCAACGGTTGTCCATAGAGTCTTCGTGTGGCACTACATCAGAACTTGAACTACTAGTATATTTTATGTGTTAGTTTTGATGAAATTAAAGACTATTATGTTAATTATGTCTTGTACTGAATGTTGACATGCACGAGTATTTTGTAGGAAAGTGTGTAAGTTCAGTAGAGCATACACCTGTTTAACACCAACCATGTCTCAAAACCGTGCTCAGTTGGATAGTAGTTTGATTTGCAAGGTCATCCTACCTGTAATAAAGACTGGTCCATCTGTGTCTATCCCGGTGTTGCAAAGTGCAATGCATCAGAGTTACCATTTCAAACCATCATATCGAAATGTGTGGATGATAAAGCAGAAAACGATTGCTCAGATTTATGGTGACTGAAAAGCGTCGTACAACAAGATACCCGCCCTCTTACGGAATGCCTCCCAGGTACGATTCACGATTGCATTGTTGTTCTTTATTATGGAAGTGACATGGTTGATGGAGAATGGAGCCAGCTTGATAAGGTCTTTTGGGTATTCTCTCATTGCATTGAGGCGTTTAATTACTGCAAACCTTTTGTATCAATGGATAGGACACACTTGTACTGAAAGTATGGAGGAGTCCTATTAATTGCCATGGCTCAAGATGGTAATAACAACATTCTGCCGATAACTTTTGTATTAGTCAAGTCTAAGACAACTGAGTTATGGTCGTTTTTCCTATCAAATTTGAGGCAGTATGTTACTCGGCAACCGGGACTTCTTCTCATATCTAATAGATCGTAGGCATTTGCACTGCACTAAATGCACTTAACAGTGGATGGAATCCTTGCTTGGCACATCATGCTTATTGCATACGTCACATGGCTTCAAACTTCAACTCACGGTTCAAATTGGCCGAGAGTAAGAGGTACATTATGGATACAGTGTATAATCCAAGCAAGGAGGGTTGCGATTGGTACTAGGATACTTTGGGTGGGTTATCCCGGGACATGTTAGATTGGGCTCTTCATTTTAGGAAGGATTTATGGCTTTAACATTATGATGAAGGTCGTTGGTATGATCACATGACGACGAATTTTTCAGAATGTATAAATGCGGTTTTAAAGGGAACGAGGAACCTTCCTTTAGCTACCATTGATGCGACAATGTAAAGTCTGGATCCTACTATCATGGCGATCTCGACTTTGTTGTCCTAGTCCTGCCAATCTACACACAATTAAAAATAATTAACAACAGAAATTAGTTAATTACAATAATTAACTCATGTCCACTGTGTATAAGTTGTTAAATTAAAATTTTAACAATAAATGCATACCTAGCTACAAGTGAGAACTTAATGATGATATATCTCTCCAGACAAAATGACAGAAACTTTTGGTAGATTCAGGAGACAACAAGCGACATGGTCACATCACACCTAGCAGCGATGCAGAATGAATCGTACGTGTGTGCCAATAGTGTAGATTCTCAAGACAACTGACTTCAACGATGAAAATTCACAAGTAATGGCAGCTATCTCAAAGGAACAAGTGTAGCATACTTGTCCGTGAAAAAAAATTCCCAATAAGTATCATCAAGTTAGCACCTAGTGTACTTACAGAGTGTATCTGGATTTGCCCCAATAGGAATGTATGAAACCCTGTTTCTTAGCCAGGTCATCCTCAAACTAAAAATCTGCTTTCCTCCCTCTAGTTGTGGTGGCGACGTGGCACAAAGTAAATCCTCAATTTACTCCCACATAGGGTGTCTGATGAGCGGATAATTTATACGCTTTTTGGCATTGTTTTTAGTATGTTTTTAGTAGGTTTTAGTTAGTTTTTATTATATTTTTATTAGTTTTTATTTAAAATTCACTTTTCTGGACTTTACTATGAGTTTGTGTATTTTTCTGTGATTTCAGGTATTTTCTGGCTGAAATTGAGGGATCTGAGCAAAAATCTGATTCAGAAGCTGAAAAGGACTACAGATGCTATTGGATTCTGACCTCCCTGCACTCGAAGTGGATTTTCTGGAGCTACAGAAGCCCAATTGGCGCGCTCTCAATTGCGTTGGAAAGTAGACATTCTGGACTTTTCAGCAATATATAATAGTCCATACTTTGCTCGAGATTTGATGGCCCAAACTGGCGTTTCAAATCAGCTTAAGACTGCTCAACGTTTAACGCCGGAACTGGCACAGAAGTGGGAGTTAAACGCCCAAACTGGCACAAAAGCTGGCGTTTAACTTCAAGAAAAGTTTCTACACATAGAAGCTTCAATGCTCAGCCCAAGCACACACCAAGTGGGCCCGGAAGTGGATTTTATGTCATTTACTCATTTTTGTAAATCCTAAGCTACTAGTTCTCTATAAATAGGACCTTTTGCTATTGTATTTTCATCTTGGTTCTTCTGGTTCCCTCTCTGGGGCCGAAGCCAATGATCACCATTATCACTTATGTATTTTTAATGGTGGAGTTTCTACACACCATAGATTAAGGTGTGGGGCTCTGCTGTACCTCGAGTATTAATGCAATTACTATTGTTCTTCTATTCAATTCAGCTTATTCTTGTTCTAAGATATTCATTCGCACTCAAGAACTTGATGAATGTGATGATTATGTGACGCTCATCATCATTCTCACTTATGAACGCGTGCCTGACAACCACTTCCGTTCTACAAGCAAACAAGGCTTGAATGTTTATCTCTTGGATTCCTTAATCAGAATCTTCGTGGTATAAGCTAGAATTGATGGCGGCATTCTTGAGAATCCGGAAGGTCTAAACCTTGTCTGTGGTATTCCGAGTAGGATTCAAGGATTGAATGACTGTGACGAGCTTCAAACTCGCGATTGTGGGGCGTTAGTGACAGACACAAAAGAATCACTGGATTCTATTTCGACATGATCGAGAACCGAAAGATGAATAGCCGTGCTGTGACAGAGCGCGTTGAACATTTTCACTGAGAGGACAGGACTGTAGCCACTGACAACGGTGATGCCCAACATACAGCTTGCCATGGAAAGGAGTAAGAAGTGGGATCGACCCTTACTCGCGTAAGGTTTATTACTTGGACGACCCAGTGCACTTGCTGGTTAGTTGTGCGAAGTTGTGATAAAGAGTTGAGATTGCAATTGAGCGTACCATGTTGATGGCGCCATTGATGATCACAATTTCGTGCACCAAGTTTTTGGCTCCGTTGCCGGGGATTGTTCGAGTTTGGACAACTGACGGTTCATCTTGTTGCTTAGATTAGGTATTTTTCTTCAGAATTTTTAAGAATGAATTCTAGAGTTTCAAGGTGATATTTTCATCATCACCAAAGCTGATTGATTCTCATCAATTTAGCTCTTGAATGCAATGTCCTGCTAAAGCTTAGCTAGCCATGTCTAATTTCTTTAGACTAAAGCTTTCTGCTGAAGCTTGGCTAGCCATGTCTAATCTTTTTAGACTAAAGCTTTAGACTAACATTGCATGATTCCTGGAATTCTCTTTAAGAATTTTGATATCCTTATTTTCTTTTCCACTCAATTTTCAAAAAATCCAAAAAAATTATAAAATCTTAAAATAAAAAATATTTTTATGTTTCTTGTTTGAGTCTAGTGTCTAATTTTAAGTTTGGTGTCCATTGCATGTCTTTATTCTACTAATTTTCGAAAATTACATGCATTATGTTCTTCATTGATCTTCAAGATGTTCTTGATGATTTCCTTGCTCTGATCTTTAAATTCTCTTGTTTTGTGTGTTTTGTTGTTTCTCATATGCATTCTCAATTTGTTAGTGTCAATAGTATACAAACTTCTAACTTTGGTGTCTTGCATGCATTGCTTGTTTGATTTTAGTTTTCCATGTTTAGTTGCATTTTGATTGCTCATTAAAAATCCAAAAAAAAATTTAATTTGTGTCTTTTCAAGTCAATAATACAAAGAATTGAAGATTCAGAATATACAGCAGAGGAATTACACAGAAAAAGCTGGGCGTTCAAAACGCCCAGTGAGGAAGGAAAACTGGCGGTTAAACGCCAGCCAGGGTACTTGGTTGGGCATTTAACGCCCAAAAGGGTAGCATTTTGGGCGTTAAACGCCAGAATGGATACCATTCTGGGCGTTTAACGCCAGGATGGCACAAGAGGGAAGATTTTGTTTTTAATTCAAAATTTTTTCAAGTTTTCATAATTTTTCAAAATCAAATCTTTTTCAAATCATATCTTTTCAATCATATATTTTCAAAATCAATTTCTTTCCATCCTAAAAAATACTTGCCTACAATTAATGATTTGATTCAACATTTCAAGTATGTTGCCTTTTCGGTTAAGAAAGGTTTAATGTCTGAATCATATCTTTTAAATTTCTTGTTAGCCAAGTCATTAATTTTAAAAATCAAATCTTTTTAAAATGTTTTTCAATCATATCTTTTCAATCATATCTTTTTAAAACCATAACTTTTCAATCATATCTTCTTATTCACATCTTTTTCAAAATAGTTTTCAAATCATATCTTTTTTATTTCTAATTTCAAAATCTTTTTCAAAAAATCACTTTATTTCTTTCTCAATCTTAGTTTTCGAAAATCATCAATCAAATTTTCAAAAATTCTTTTAATTATTTTAAAATCTTTTACTTTAATTTCAAAAAAAAATTCTTCCCCTCTTCTCACATCCTTCTATTTATGGACTAACACTCCTCCACTATCAACAATTCGAACTCCATCTCTCTTGATAAGTTCGAATTCTTCTTCTACCTCCTCCTTCTATTCTTCTTTTCCTCTGACATCTCAAGGAAACTCTATATTGTGACATAGAGAATTCCATATTTTCTTGTTCTCTTCTCTTTCATATGAGAAGGAGCAAAGACAAAAGCATTCTTTTTGAGGCTGACCCTGAACCTGAAAGGACCTTGAAGCGAAAGCTAAGAGAAGCTAAAGCACTACTCTCTGTAGAGGACCTAATAGAAATATTCAAAGAAGAAGAAACCATGGCAGCCGAAAACAACAACAATGCCAACAATGCAACGAAGGTGCTTGGTGACTTTACTGCACCTACTCCCGACTTCTATGGGAGAAGCATCTCAATCCCTGCCATTGGAGCAAACAACTTTGAGCTTAAGCCTCAATTAGTTTCTCTAATGCAACAGAATTGCAAGTTCCATGGACTTCCATTGGAAGATCCTTATCAGTTTTTAGCTGAATTCTTGCAAATTTGTGACACTGTTAAGACCAATGGGGTTGACCCTGAGGCCTACAGACTTATGCTATTCCCTTTTGCTGTAAGAGACAGAGCTAAGATATGGTTGGACTCACAACCTAAAGAAAGCCCAAACTCTTGGGAAAAGCTAGTCAATGCCTTCTTGGCAAAGTTCTTTCCACCTCAAAAATTGAGTAAGCTTAGAGTGGAAGTCCAAACCTTCAAACAGAAGGAAGGAGAATCCCTCTATAAAGCTTGGGAAAGATACAAACAATTAAGGTGAATCCCTCTATGAAACTTGGGAAAGATACAAACAATTGATCAGAAAGTGTCCTTCTGACATGCTTTCTGAATGGAGCCTCATAGGTATCTTCTATGATGGTCTATCTGAACTGTCCAAGATGTCATTGGACAGCTCTGCTGGAGGATCTCTTCATCTGAAGAAGATGCCTGCAGAAGCTCAAGAACTCATTGAAATGGTTGCAAATAACCAATTCATGTACATTTCTGAAAGGAATCCTGTGAATAATGGGACGAATCAGAAGAAAGGAGTTCTTGAGATTGATACTCTGAATGCCATATTGGCTCAGAACAAAATATTGACTCAGCAAGTCAATATGATTTCTCAAAGTCTGTCTGGAATGCAAGCTGCACCAGGCAGTACTAAGGACGCTTCATCAGAAGAAGACGTTTATGATCCTGAGAACCCATCAATAGAAGAGGTGAATTACATGGGAGAACCCTATGGAAACACCTATAATCCTTCATGGAGAAATCATCCAAATCTCTCATGGAAGGATCAACAGAGACCTCAACAAGGTTTCAACAATAATAATGGTGGAAGAAACAGGTTTAGCAATGGCAAGCCTTTTTCATTATCTTCTCAGCAACAGACAGAGAATTCTAAGCAGAGCCACTCTGACTTAGCAACTATGGTCTCTGATCTAATAAAAACCACTCAAAGTTTCATGACTGAAACAAGGTCCTCCATTAGAAACTTGGAGGCACAAGTGGGACAACTGAGTAAGAAAGTTACTGAACTCCCTCCTAGTACTCTTCCAAGCAATACAGAAGAGAATCCAAAAGGAGAGTGTAAGGCCATCAACATGGCCGAATTTGGAGAGGAGGAAGAGGCAGTGATTGCCACTGAGGAAGTCCTCAATGGACGTCCACTAGCCTCCAATGAATTCCCTAATAAGGAACCATGGGAATCTGAGGCTCACA
>NC_029774.3:25824368-25855863 GCF_000817695.3 Arachis duranensis | reverse complement strand
TGAAGAGGACGAAGATGTCACTGAAGAGCAAGTTGCTAAGTACCTTGGAGCAATCATGAAGCTAAATGATAAGTTATTTGGTAATGAGACTTGGAAGGATGAACCCCCTTTGCTCACCAAAGAACTGGATGACTTGACTAGGCAGAGATTACCTAAAAAAAGACAGGACCCTGGGAAGTTCTCAATACCTTGTACAGTAGGCACCATGATCTTCAAGAAGGCTCTCTGTGACCTAGGGTCAAGCATAAACCTCATGCCTCTCTCTGTAATGGAGAAGCTAGGGATCTTTGAGGTACAAGCTGCAAGAATCTCACTAGAGATGGCAGACAATTCAAGAAAACAAGCTTATGGACTTGTAGAGGATGTTCTGGTAAAGATTGAAGACCATTACATCCCTGCTGATTTCATAGTCCTAGAGACTGGGAAGTGCATGGATGAATCCATCATCTTTGGCAGACCCTTCCTAGCCACAGCAAAGACTGTGATTGATGTTGACAGAGGGGAATTGATCATTCAAGTGAATGAAGAATCCTTTGTGTTTAGAGCTCAAGGATATCCCTCTGTAACCATGGAGAGGAAGCATGAAGAGCTTCTCTCAAAACAAAGTCAAACAGAGCCCCCATAGTCAAATTCTAAGTTTGGTGTTGGAAGGCCACAACCAAATTCTAAGTTTGGTGTTGAACCCCCACATTCAAACTCTAAGTTTGGTGTTGGGAGGTTCCAACATTGCTCTGAACATCTGAGGCTCCATGAGAGCCCACTGTCAAGCTACTGACATTAAAGAAGCGCTTGTTGGGAGGCAACCCAATGATATATTTATCTATTTTCCTTTTGTTATTTTATGTTTTCTGTAGGTTGATGATCATGTGAAGTCACAAAATCAATTGAAAAAGCAAAAATAGAATGAAAAACACAATGAAAAATAGCACACCCTGGAGAAGAAATTTGCTGGCGTTTAAACGCCAGTAAGGGCAGCAAATGGGCGTTTAACGCCCATTCTGGCACCATTCTGGGTGTTTAACGCCAGAAAGGGGCACCAGACTGGCGTTTAACGCCAGGAATGGGCAGGAAGCTGGTGTTAAACGCCAGAAAGGGGCAGCAGCCCGGCGTTTAGCGCCAGGATTGGCAGAAAAAGCGTTTTTGCATGCCACTTGGTGCATGAATGAGATATCCTTGACACCTCAGGATCTATGGACCCCACAGGATCCCCACCTACCCCACCACTCTCTCTCTTCTTCACCCACTCACCAATCACCTCAATACCTCTTCCCCAAAAACCCCTCACCTATCAAATCCCACCATTCTCTTCACCACTCACATCCATCCTTCATAAAACCCCACCTACTTCACCATCCAAATTCAAACCACTTTCCCTCTCAAACCCACCCATAATGGCCGAACCCTACCCCTCTCTCCACCCCTAGATAAACCTTTCTTCACTCCTTCATTTTCACATAACCTAAACACTACTTCTCCCCCTTGGCCGAACCACAAAGCCCCCTCAATCTCCTCAATTTTCTTCTTCTTCTACTCCCTTCTTTCTTCTTTTGCTCGAGGACGAGCAAACCTTCTAAGTTTGGTGTGGTAAAAGCGTTGCTTTTTGTTTTTCCATAACCATTTATGGCACCTAAGCCCGGAGAAACCTCTAGAAAGAGAAAAAGGAAGGCAAAAGCTTCCACCTCCGAGTCATGGGAGATGGAGAGATTCATCTCAAGGGTGCACCAAGACCACTTCTATGAAGTTGTGGCCAAGAAGAAGGTGATCCCTGAGGTCCCTTTTCAAACTAAAAAAAGGTCAATTTTAATCAAAGGTTAGACCAAGTCCTCATGGATATCTGTGTGGAAGGAGCTCAATGCAAACAGGAGATCCCACTCATAGACATGAGCATGAGGAAATTCCTCATTATGAAATCCCTGAGATACATCAAGGGATGCACTTTCCTCCACAAAACTATTGGGAGCAAATCAACACCTCCCTAGGAGAATTGAGTTCCAACATGGGACAACTAAGGGTGGAGCACCAAGAACATTCCATCCTCCTCCATGAAAGTAGAGAAGATCAAAGAATCATGAGAGAGGAGCAACAAAGGCAAGGAAGAGACATTGAGGAGCTCAAGCACTCCATAAGATCTTCAAGAGGAAGAACAAGCTGCCATCACTAAGGTGGACCCGTTCTTTAATCTCCTTGTTCTTTATTTTTCTGTTTTTCAAATTTTTATGCTTATGTTTATCTATGTTTGTGTCTTATTACATGATCATTAGTGTCTTAGTGTCTATGCCTTAAAGTTTTGAATGTCCTATGAATCCATCACCTTTCTTAAATGAAAAATGTTTTTATTACAAAAGAACAAAAAGTACATGATTTCGAATTCATCCTTAAAACTAGCTTAATTATTTTGATGTGGTGACAATACTTTTTGTTTTCTGAATGTATGCTTGAATAGTACATATGTCTTTTGAATTTGTTGTTCATGAATGTTAAAATTTTTGGCTCTTGAAAGAATGATGGAAAAGGAGAAATCTTTCTGAGGATCTGAAAAATCATCAAATTGATTCTTGAAGCAAGAAAAAACAGTGAAAATCTTGCAGAAAAAAGAGAGTATATGCGGAAAAAAAAGAGAAAGAAAAAGAAAGAGCAAGCAGAAAAAGCCAATAGCCCTTTAAACCAAAATGCAAGGGTAATAAAAAGGATCCAAGGCTTTGAGTATCAGTGGATAGGAGGGCCTACAGGAATAACATCCTGGCCTAAGCGGCTAAACCAAGCTGTCCCTAACCATGTGCTTGTGGCGTGAAGGTGTCAAGTGAAAACTTGAGACTGAGCAGTTAAAGTCATGATCAAAGGCAAAAAGAGTGTGCTTAAGAACCCTGGACACCTCTAATTGGGGACTCTAGCAAAGCTGAGTCACAATCTGAAAAGGTTCACCCAGTTATATGTCTGTGGCATGGATGTATCCGGTGGTAATACTGAAAAGCAGAGTGCTTTGAGCCACGGCCAAGACTCATAAAGTAGCTGTGTTCAAGAATCAACATACTTAACTAGGAGAATCAATAACACTATCTAAATTCTGAGTTCCTATAGATGCCAATCATTCTGAACCTCAAAAGATAAAGTGAGATGCCAAAACTGTTCAGAGGCAAAAAGCTACTAGTCCCGCTCATCTAATTGGAGCTAAGTTTCATTGATATTTTGGAGTCTATAGTATATTCTCTTCTTTTTAGCCTATTTGATTTTCAGTTGCTTGGGGACAAGCAACAATTTAAGTTTGGTGTTGTGATGAGTGGATAATTTATACGATTTTTT
The DNA here is from genome assembly GCF_000817695.3 of Arachis duranensis. Lineage (NCBI taxonomy): Eukaryota > Viridiplantae > Streptophyta > Magnoliopsida > Fabales > Fabaceae > Arachis > Arachis duranensis. The sequence continues at coordinate 25,852,563 of NC_029774.3, read as the reverse complement.
GCATTATTTTTAGTATGTTTTTGGTAGGTTTTAGTTAGTTTTTATTATATTTTAATTATTTTTTATTTAAAATTCACTTTTCTAGACTTTACTATGAGTTTGTGTATTTTTCTGTGATTTCAGGTATTTTCTGGCTGAAATTGAGGGACCTGAGCAAAAATCTGATTCAGAGGTTGAAAAGGACTGCAGATGCTGTTGGATTCTGACCCCTCTGCACTCTAAGTGAATTTTCTAGAGCTACAGAAGCCCAATTGGCGCGCTCTCAATTGCGTTGGAAAGTAGACATTCTGGACTTTCCAGCAATATATAATAGTCCATACTTTGCTCGAGATTTGATGGCCCAAACTGGCGTTCCAAATCAGCTTAAGACTGCTCGACGTTTAACGCCGGAACTGGCACAGAAGTGGGAGTTAAATGCCCAAACTGGCACAAAAGCTAGCGTTTAACTTCAAGAAAAGTTTCTACACATAGAAGCTTCAATGCTCAGCCCAAGCACACACCAAGTGGGCCCGGAAGTGGATTTTTATGTCATTTACTCATTTTTGTAAATCCTAAGCTACTAGTTCTCTATAAATAGGATCTTTTGCTATTGTATTTTCATCTTGGTTCTTCTGGTTCCCTCTCTGGGGCCAAAGCCAATGATCACCATTATCACTTATGTATTTTCAACGGTGGAGTTTCTACACACCATAGATTAAGGTGTGGGGCTCTGCTGTGCCTCGAGTATTAATGCAAGGCTTGAATGTTTATCTCTTGGATTCCTTAATCAGAATCTTCGTGGTATAAGCTAGAATTGATGGCGGCATTCTTGAGAATCCGGAAGGTCTAAACCTTGTCAGTGGTATTTCGAGTAGGATTCAAGGATTGAATGACTGTGACGAGCTTCAAACTCGCGATTGTGGGGCGTTAGTGACAGACGCAAAAGAATTATTGGATTCTATTCCGATAGGATCGAGAACCGACAGATGAATAGCCGTGCTGTGACAGAGCGCGTTGAACATTTTTACTGAGAGGACGGGACCGTAGCCATTGACAACGGTGATACCCAACATACAGCTTGCCATGGAAAGGAGTAAGAAGGATTAGATGAAGACAGTAGGAAAGCAGAGAGACGGAAGGGACAAAGCATCTCCATACACTTGTCTGAAATTCTCACCAATGAATTACATAAGTATCTCTATCTTTACTTTATGTTTTATTTATCTTTTAATCACTAATCCTCCATAACCATTTGAATCCGCCTGACTGAGATTTACAAGATGACCATAACTTGCTTCATACCAACAATCTCCGTGGGATCGACCCTTACTCGCGTAAGGTATATTACTTGGACGACCCAGTGCACTTGCTGGTTAGTTGTGCGAAATTGTGATAAAGAGTTGAGATTGCAACTGAGCGTACCATGTTGATGGCGCCATTGATGATCACAATTTCGTGCACCAGTGTCCATGAAAGGTGAAAGCTATGGGTCTCAGGCTTCCACCGCTATAAATGCAGAGATCAAGAAATTGTCAAATATGAAATTCTTCAACTCTATTATATGTCCAAATGCTGCCTCCTTGATATAAGATAATAGGATGCCCGGCGGAGGAAAACCCAAGGTCACACGGCGTGACAACAGTAACTGAGGCCTTTGCAATAGTCGCAACATTTACTCTTGCATATTAATCTCGTATGAACCATTAATTATGTTTAATAATTATTAAATATTGTAAACTTAGTAGATATATATCGTTAATAAAATATTGCATTCCATACAAATATAATTTTCATTGCTAATATTCACAGTATTAAGTAAAAAAAAGACAATCAAACAAAATTTAAAAAATAAATCATTCATGTTATACTATTTTAACCTTATCGGTAATATTCTAGATGACTTCAATCTAATGATAAGTTTTAGTTAAAAAAATATAATCGAACAAATATTTTATTTAAATAATATATATTTAATTTAACTAATATATTAACTTATATTTAGCTATTTTATTTATTTAACTTAACTTAAAATTAATTATAAAAATATTAAAATATACTATACCTACCTAAGTTAATATAGATCCTCTAATTTACCCTACTCAAAATACTTAACGCATTAACTAAATTAATAAAGCATAAACATCTAAATTAATTATTTACTAAAAATAAAAGAGAAAACAAATTAACCTCAAAATCCAAAATTTCAGCTATATGACAAGTTGCATTTAGTCCGTTGATGTCTTTGTCGCGAACATATTGTCGGGAGTCATGTGTATTTCAGAAACTCGAACTTAAACTATTAAAAAGTCAAAAAATTTTAAAAATTATTCAAATGAATGAAAATCTCGACTGTTGTGGCTTTATATATGTCTCGAAACATATCTCGGATGCTAAAACCTGCATTACGCATTTTATACGTATCTCAGATACTAAAATTCTGTTTCGAGTTTATGCGTATCTCGGGTGCACCTTAAATACGTCATGGCATCGTTTTGTCACAGAACAGAATTTCAGTATTCAAAATATATTTATTTTTTAATTCTCTCCTCAGTATCTAAAATATAATATATTGTGCATTTAAATAATTATTCATATTTTATACATTTTCATAATTTTGATATTTATTCAATTTAAGATATAGAATTTAAAATTTAGAATAAAAAATTTAGGGTTAAAATTTTAAATTTAGAGTTCAAATTAAGAATTTAAAATTTAAAATTTAGAACATAGATTTGCTGAAAATAATAAATAGTCGGTGTGGATAGTCAATATTAGTTGATGATCGATTGAAATTGTAGTGCTGAAAAAAAGAAAAAGAAGTACAAAAAGATAAAAGAGTAATTGTTAAAAAATTGTGAATATTTTAAATTTCACAAACATTTTGATAAAAAAATTAGATTATATAATAATATCTTTAACAAAAGTAGTTAATTAATAAGTTTTAAATATAATAATTTAATTATTTGTCGAGTAATATAAAATAAAATTTGATTATTTTTGTTCATACCCTGATCCAACACTAGGGCCCAGGTCCAAGTAAACCAAAAAGGTCCAATCCAAAGATTGGCCTTCGCTACCAACCGACCTCCTTATAAGAGGTCGGATTGAATACAAACTCCACTCCAAAGAAGTCGGCGGGGTCAAAGGATAGCTGGCAGATAACACTTATTCAAATAAGTAACTGCCCCTAAAAGTTCTCAACTCACTTCCAGAAGCTATATCTCAACTTCCCTAAGATAAAGGGACGGTTACCCACCTTAAAAGGTAGGACTACTCCAACGGTGGTTATTAGTTCACCACTATGAATACACTGACACCTCTCAGGTATCTCTAAGTTCCAATACTCTCTTAAACCTGCTTGCCCCTGTGCTAATTTAGGCATCGGAGTGTCTTTGCAGGTACCACCCCCCATTCCTTCACACAATTAAGTCAGACGGCGGCTCCCAGACTCGAACCAAGTCGGAGATCACCTCCCCCTGACGTTTAGGCCAACTTCACAAGTCCAACCCATTAACCTCCGGTTACCCATCGCAACATTGGCTCCGTTGCCGGGGACCCGAGAGACCAACCCGTGATGGCAGACAATTTTCAATGAGGATGGAAACACAGCCTCTGATTCTGAGTAAGAGAATCAGGACGCTGGTAGTAACGACAGAGCGATAGTCACTCACCAAGGGGTGACTAACCAACACAAAAAAGGCACCTCAGGAGTAAAAGACCCAAAGAAAAACTCCTCTGAGGGGCGCGAACTAGGAAAGGAAGGAGAGCCCCCATGCAGACAACTTCAAGGGATTGTTCTATGGTCATCAGGGACGCCTGGAGCAGCTGGAGCAATAGCTGGAACGACAGCAAGAGGCAGAGAGGAATTTGAGAAGCGAGATTGACCAACAAAAGGAGCTTGAAAAAAAGCTCTTAAGACTAGAATCTGCTCTCCGAGGTCAAAACTCTCGCAGTGACCGAGAAGACTCTTCCTTAGGAGGAGAAGACCCGTTTGGTGAGGACATAATGAGGGCAAAAGTTCTAAGGAATTTCAAAAGCCCTGATATGGACATCTACAATGGAACCACTGACCCAAAGCATCACTTAAGCAATTTCAGAAGTCGGATGTATTTGACTGAGGCTTTTGATGCTACTCGCTGCAAGGCTTTTCTGACGACCTTGACAAAAGCAGCGATGAAGTGGTTCGATAGCCTCCCCCCAAGGTCGGTCACTAGCTTCGCCGCCCTCTCACGTAAGTTCCTTATGCGATTCTCTATCTAGAAGGATAAAGTGAAGCACGCACCGAGTCTCCTGGGAGTAAAATAGAAGGTCCCTTCTCCCATTCCATCTCGAAAAGGCACCCAACTTCATTAAGTGATGTACAGGAAAGAGCCGAGAAGCACATCAACATGGAAGAAAATGTCAGGCTGAGAGAGCCAAGCTGGCGACCTGGGCACTCTCACTCATCAAAAGAGAAAGAGAGAGAGCCCAAGAAAAAAGAGGAAGTCAGCCCTGAAAGGCCCAGTAGATATCACTCATATACTCCTCTATGAGTTTTCCTAGTGGATGTCTACAGGAAAATCTGTCATACAGAAAGGCTACCTCCCCCTAGACCCATCAAAAACAAGAAAGAGGAAAGTCGTGGCGAATATTGTGAGTACCATAAGCTATATGGTCACTCAACAAATGAATGTTATGACCTAAAAAATGTGGTAGAAAAGCTGGCCAGAGAAGGTCAACTTGACAGATATCTCATGGAAAGGTCAGACCATCATGGCAAGAGAAAGCGAGATGATGAGGATTGAAGAGACCCTCTACTGCAGACCCCGAAAAGGCACATACACATGATCTCAGGAGGGTTTGACGGAGGTGATCTCACAAAATCATCTCGCAAAAGGCACCTGAAGGAAGTCTACCAGGTCGAGGGCGAAGTCCCCGACCTCCCTACCATCTCTTTCATTAAAGAAGATGGGTAAGGCATTGTTCCCGGACATGATGATCCGGTGGTGACCACCATGATCCTTTATAATGCCCATCTACACAGAATCTTGGTGGACCAGGGAAGCTCGGCCGACATCCTGTTCAAACTAGTATTTGATAAGCTGGGATTGGATAAAGCCACTATGATTCATACCCCTGCACACAACCTTTGGAAAGGGGATAAAATCCAAAACTCTGAGTATCAACTTCATAGTTGTCGATATGGGTTCGGCCTACAATGCGTTAATAGGCAGAACAACCCTAAATCAGCTTGGAGCAGTGGTGTCCACCCCCACCTTTGCATGAAATTCCTAACATCAGAGGGAATTGCAACCATCAGGGGAGACTAAAAATTGGCAAGGAAGTGCTACAATGAAAGCCTGAACCCGAGAGGAAAAGGCAAGGAGGTTCACACCGTTGAGCTCGGAGGGGTTCAAGCTAAAGAAGAGTTGCGATCACAACCGGGTGGAAAAACTGGAGAAGTACATGTCAGAGAAAAGGAGGGAAAAAATACCAACATAGGAGCCCACCTGAAAGAAGGTCTGAAGCAGAAGCTTATAAGGCTCCTAAGAGAGAATTCCGACCTCTTCGCTTGGAAAGCTTCCAACATGCCAGGGATAGATCCCAAGCTCATGTCGTATAGGCTGTTGGTCTATCTCGGATCGCGACCTGTTCAACAGAGAATACGGAAGCTCGGACCTGAAAAGGCCAAAGTGATGGAAGAACAAGTACAAGCCCTCCTAGAAGCCGGCTTCATTAAAGAGGTTAAATATCCGGCATGGCTAGCAAATGTAGTACTGGTCAAAAAGCAAAACGGCAAGTAGAGGATGTGCGTCGATTACACTGACCTGAACAAGGCGTGTCCCAAAGACCCATATCCACTTCCAAGCATTGATAACTTAGTAGACTCCACCTTGGGGGAATCAATACTTGTCGTTCATGGACGCATACTCGGGATACAATCAAATCTCGATGTATAAGTCGGATCAAGAAAAGACATATTTCATCACGCCAAGAGCAACCTATTGCTATGTGGTCATGCCTTTCGGGTTAAAAAATGTAGGAGCCACATATCAACGACTGATGAATAAGGTGTTTGCACCTCAATTTGGGAGTCTAATGGAAGTCTATGTAGACAACATGCTAGTAAAGACCAAGGATAAGGCCGACCTCTTGGCCGACCTCTTACAAGTCTTCAACACCATCAGGATGCATGAGATGAGGTTGAATCCCGCAAAGTGCACCTTTGCGGTGGAGGCAGGAAAATTTTTGGGATTTATGCTTACACAAAGGGGGATTGAAGCCAACCCCAACAAGTGCAAAGCAGTCCTAGAAATGAAATGTCCGACTTGCTTAAGGGAGGTCCAGCAGTTGAATGGCTGACTTGCAGCTCTCTCAAGGTTCTTGGCATGATCAGTGTTAAGATCCCTACCACTCTTCTCTTTACTAAGAATAGGATGCCAGTTTGAAGGACTCCTGAGTGTGAAGAAGCATTCCAAGAGTTCAAAAGGTTTTTAAGCCAACCTCCCATTCTGACCCAACCTAAAGTTGGGCAAGAACTCGTCCTGTATTTATTTGTATCCAACAAAGCTGTAGCTTCAGCTCTAATACAGGAAGACGAGGTCGGGCAGCATCCTGTATACTTCACCAGCAAAGTTTTACAAGGCCTTGAATTGAGGTATCAAAAACTTGAGAAGTTAGCGTATGCCTTAATCGTAGCCTCTCGAAGGTTATGGCCTTATTTTCAAACACACACAATAAGAGTTCGAACGAACCAGCCCATGAAGCAAATCCTTCAGAAAATGGATATTGCAGGTAGAATGGTTCAATGGGCCATAGAGCTATCTGAGTTCGACCTTAAGTACGAAACTTGGACAGCAATTAAAGCCCAATTCCTCACCGACTTCAAGGCAGAATATGCAGGAGATCAAGAGGAAGCCTCTACTGCATAGGAACTATACGTGGATGGATCCTCCAACAAAGTCGAAAGCGGTGCAGGCATAACATTATTCAACCAAGAGGGAACCCAAGTGGAAGTCTCCCTCAAATTTGAATTTCTAGCTTCTAAATATCAGGCAAAATATGAAGCCTTGATTGCAGGGTTAAAACTAGCCACGGAAGTCGGAGCGACCAAAGTAGTTGTGTTCAGCGACTCTCAAGTGGTGACCTCCCAAATAAATGGAGAATATCAGGCTAAAGACACCAATATGAAGAGGTACTTAGACAAAATCTTGGAGTATCTTGGGCATTTTACAGAGACCGAGGTCAAACACATAACTCGAGACCTCAACAGCAGAGCATCACATTTCTGGACTTTACTATGAGTTTGTGTGTTTTTCTGTGATTTTAGGTATTTTCTGGCTGAAATTGAGGGACCTGAGCAAAAATCTGATAGGAGGCTGACAAAAAACTGCTGATGCTATTGGATTCTGACCTCCCTGCACTCGAAATGATTTTTTAGAGCTACAGAACTCCAAATGGCGCATTCTCAACTGCGTTGGAAAGTAGACATCCACGGCTTTCCAGCAATATATAATTGTCCATATTTTATTCGAGTTTAGACGATGCAAACAGGCATTCAACGCCAGTTCCATGCTGCATTCTGGAGTAAAACGCCAGAAACACGTCACAAACCAGAGTTAAACGCCAAAAATACGTTACAACTTGGCGTTTAACCCCAAGAGAAGCCTTTGCACGTGTAAAACTCAAGCTCAGCCCAAGCACACACCAAAGTGGGCCCCGGAAGTGGATTTCTGCACTAAGACTTAATTCTGTAAACCCTAGTAACTAGTCTAGTATAAATAGGACTTTTAACTATTGTATTTTAAGCTTGGTATCTATCTTTGAACGTTTAGTTCTTAGACTTTGGGGGCTGGCCATTCGGCCATGCCTGGACCTTCATCACTTATGTATTCTTAACGGTGGAGTTTCTACACACCATAGATTAAGGTGTGGAGCTCTGCTGTACCTCGAGTATTAATGCAATTACTACTATTTTCTATTCAATTCACGCTTATTCTTGTTCTAAGATATTCATTCGCACTTCAACCTGATGAATGTGATGATTCGTGACACTCATCACCATTCTTAACCTATGAACGTGTGCCTGACAACCACCTTCATTCTACTTTCGATTGAATGAGTATCTCTTGGATTCCTTAATAAGAGTCTTCGTGGTATAAGATAGAATCAATTGGCAGCATTCTTGAGAATCCAGAAAATCTAAACCTTGTCTGTGGTATTTCGAGTAGGATTCAGGGATTGAATGACTGTGACGAGCTTCAAATTCACGAGTGTTGGGCTTAGTGACAGACGCAAAAGGATCAATGGATCCTATTCCGACATGATCGAGAACCGACAGATGATTAGCCATGCTGTGACAGAGCGTTTGGACCATTTTCACTGAGAGGACGGGAGGTAGCTATTGACAACGATGAAACCCGAACATACAGCTTGCCATGGAAAGGAGTAAGAACGATTGGATGAAAGCAGTAGGAAAGCAGAGATTCAAAAGGAACACAGCATCTTCATGCGCTTATCTGAAATTGCCACCAATGAATTACATAAGTATCTCTATCTTTATTTTATGCTTTAATTATTTTTATATTCGAAAACCATTATAACCATTTGAATCCGCCTAATTGAGATTTACAAGATGACCATAGCTTGCTTCATACCGACAATCTCCGTGGGATCGACCCTTACTCACGTAAGGTATTACTTGGACGACCCAGTGCACTTGCTGGTTAGTTGTGCGAAGTTGTGACAAAGTGTGATTCACGTTTGAGAGCTCCAAATCTTTGGCGCCATTGTTGATGATCACAATTTCGTGCACCAAGTTTTTGGCGCCGTTGCCGGGGATTGTGTGAGTTTGGACAACTGACGGTTCATCTTGTTGCTCAGGTTAGGTAATTTTCTTTTCAAAAAGTTTTCAAAAATCTTTCAAAAAATTTTTCTTTGTTTTCGTTTTTCAAAAAATAAAATTTTCGAAAAAAATTATAAAATCATAAAAACAAAAAATATTTTGTGTTTCTTGTTTGAGTCTAGTGTCAATTTTTAAGTTTGGTGTCAATTGCATGTTTTTAAAAATTTGTGCATTTTTTGAAAAATTCATGCATGGTGTTCTTCATGATCTTCAAGTTGTTCTTGGTAAGTCTTCTTGTTTGATCTTCATATTTTCTTGTTTTGTGTCTTTTGTTGTTTTTCATATGCATTTTTGCATTCATAGTGTCTAAGCATGAAAATTTTCTAAGTTTGGTGTCTTGCATATTTTTCTTTTCTTAAAATTTTTTTCAAAAATAAGTCTTGATGTTCATCTTGATCTTCAAAGTGTTCTTGGTGTTCATCTTGACATTCATAGTGTTCTTGCATGCATCATGTGTTTTAATCCAAAATTTTCATGTTTTGAGTCATTTTTGTGTTTTTCTCTCTATTCATTAAAAATTCAAAAAAATAAAAAATATTTTTTCCTTATTTTACTCATAAATTTCAAAATCTTTGGGTTGACTTAGTCAAAAATTTTTAAAAATAAGTTGTTTCTTGTTAGTCAAGTCAAGATTTCAATTTTAAGAATCTTATCTTTTCAAAATCTTTTTCAAAAATAAAATCTTTTTTCATTTTTTTATTATTTTCAAAAATTTTAAAATTGATTTTCAAAATCTTTTTCTTAATTTTATTTCAAAATTTCGAAAACTTTGCTAACAATTAATGTGATTGATTTAAAAATTTGAAGTTTGTTACTTTTTTGTTAAGAAAGGTCCAATCTTTAAATTCTAAAATCATATATTTTAGTTTCTTGTTAGTCAAGTAATCAATTTTAATTTTAAAAATAAAATCTTTTTCAACCATATCTTTTCAATCATATCTTTTTAATCATATCTTTTTCAAATCATATCTTTGCAAAAAATTTGATTTCAAAATCTTTTCTAACATTCTTATCTTTCCAAAATTGATTTTCAAATCTTTTTCAACTAACTAATTGACTTTTTGTCTATTTCTTATCTCTTTCAAAACCACCTAATTACTTTTCTCTCTCTAATTTTCGAAAATTCCTCACCCTTTTTCAAAATTCTTTTTAATTAACTAATTGTTTCAAATTTTAATTTTAATTTTATTTCTTCTCTTAATTTTCAAAAATCACTAACCAATTTTTCAAAAATAATATTCGAATTCCCCCTCTCTCTAATCTCTTTCTATTTATTTATTCATTTACTAACACTTCTCTTCATCTAAAAATTTGAACCGTCTCTTCTCCTTTGTGTTCGAATTTTTTTCTCATCCTTCTTCTATTCTTTTCTTCTTCTACTCACATAAAGGAATCTCTATACTGTGACATAAAGGATTCTTCTTTCTTTTCTATTTTCTTCTTTTTCATATGAGCAGGAGTAAGGACAAGGAGATTCTTGTTGAAGCAGATCCTGAACCTAAAAAGACCCTGAAGAAGAAGCTAAGAGAAGTTAAAGCACAACAAATCAGAGAAAACCTTACAGAGAATCTTGAAAAAGAAGACATGGCCGAACCCAATAACAATGGTGGAGGCGCTAGGAGGATGCTTAGTAATTATACTACACCTACTTCCAATTTTTATGGAAGAAGCATCTCAATCCCTACCATTGGAGCAAACAATTTTGAGATGAAGCCTCAACAAGTTGCTCTAATGCAACAGAACTGCAAGTTTCATGGACTTCCATCAGAAGATCCCTATCAGTTTTTAACTAAATTCTTGCAGATCTGTGATACTGTTAAGACTAATGGAGTAGATCCTGAAGTCTACAGGCTCATGCTTTTCTCTTTTGCTGTAAGAGACAGAGCTAGAACATGGTTGGACTCTCAACCTAAAAATAGCCTGGACTCTTGGGATAAGCTGGTCACGGCCTTCTTGGCCAAGTTCTTTCCTCCTCAAAAGCTGAGCAAGCTCAGAGTGGATGTTCAGACCTTCAAGCAAAAAGATGGTGAATCCCTCTATGAAGCTTGGGAAAGATACAAGCAGTTGACCAAAAAGTGTCCTTCTGACATGCTTTCAGAGTGGACCATTTTGGATATATTCTATGATGGTCTATCTGAGTTCTCTAAGATGTCACTGGACCATTCTGCAGGTGAATCCATTCACCTAAAAAAAATGCCTGCAGAAGCTCAAGAACTCATTGACATGGTTGCAAATAACCAATTCATGTACACCTCTGAGAGGAATCTTGTGAGTAATGGGACGCCTCAGAAGAGGGGAGTTCTTGAAATTGATGCTCTGAATGCCATACTGGCTCAGAACAAAATGTTGACTCAGCAAGTCAACATGATTTCTCAGAGTCTAAATGGATGGCAAAATGCATCCAACAGTTCTAAAGAGGCATCTTCTGAAGAAGAAGCTTATGATACTGAGGACCCTGCAATGGCAGAGGTGAATTACATGGGTGAAACCTATGAAAACACCTATAATTCCTCATGGAGAAATCATCCAAATTTCTCATGGAAGGATCAACAAAAGCCTCAACAAGGTTTTAATAATGGTGGAAGAAACAAGCTTAGCAATAGCAAGCCTTTTCCATCATCTTTTCAGCAACAGACAGAGAATTCTGAGCAGAGCCCCTCTAACTTAGCAAACATAGTCTCTGATCTATCTAAGGCCACTTTAAGTTTCATGAATGAAACAAGGTCCTCCATTAGAAACTTGGAGGCACAAGTGGGACAGCTGAGTAAGAAAATCACTGAAACTCCTCCTAGTACTCTCCTAAGCAATACAGAAGAGAATTCAAAAAGAGAGTGCAAGGCCATTGATACTATCAAAATGGCCGAATCCAAAGAGGAAGGGGAGGACGTGAATCCCAATGAGGAAGACCTCATGGGACGTCCCCCAAACAGAAAGAAGTTCCTTATTAAGGACCTAAAAGAATCTGAGGCTCATATAGAGATCATAGAGATTCCATTAAACTTCCTTCTGCCATTCATGAACTTTGAGAACTATTCTTCCTCTGAAGAGGATGAAGATGTAACTGAAGAGCAAGTTGTTCAATATCTAGGAGCCATCATGAAGCTGAATGCCAAGTTGTTTGGTAATGAGACTTGGAAAGATGAACCTCCCTTGCTCATTAGTGAACTAAATACATGGGTTCAACAAACTTTACCTCAAAAGAAACAAGATCCTGGTAAATTCTTAATACCTTGTACCATAGGCACCATGACCTTTGAGAAGGCTCTGTGTGACCTGGGGTCAGGTATAAATCTTATGCCACTCTCTGTAATGGAGAAACTGGGGATCTTTGAGGTACAAGTTGCAAGAATCTCATTAGAGATGGCAGACAAGTCAATAAAACAAGCTTATGGATTAGTAGAGGACGTGTTAGTGAAGGTTAAAGGCCTTTAAATCCCTGCTGATTTCATAATCTTAGACACTGGGAAGGATGAGGATGAATGCATCATCCTTGGAAGACCCTTCCTAGCCACAGCAGGAGCTGTGATTGATGTTGATAGAGGAGAGCTAGTCCTTCAATTAAATGGGAACTACCTTATGTTTAAAGCTCAAGGATCTTCCTCTACAACTATGGAGAGGAAGCATGAAAAGCTTCTCTCAATACAGAGTCAAACAAAGCCCCCACAATCAAACTCTAAGTTTGGTGTTGGAAGGCCACAACCAAACTCTAAGTTTGGTGTTGAACCCCCACATTCAAACTCTAAGTTTGGTGTTGGGAGGTCTCAACAATACTCTGAACATCTGTGAAGCTCCATGAGAGCTCACTGTCAAGCTATTGACATTAAAGAAGTGCTTATTGGGAGGCAACCCAACTTTTATTTATCTATATTTCTAATGTTCTTTTATGTTTTATTAGGTTTATGATCATGTGGAGTCACAAAACAATTGCAAAAATTAAAAATAGAACCAAAAATAGCAGAAGAAAAAGCACACCCTGGAGGAGGAGCTCACTGGCGTTTAAACGCCAGTAAGGAGCATAGAGCTGGTGTTTAACGCCAGAAAGAATCATCAAACTGGCGTTAAATGCCAGAGGCAAGCATGGAAGTGGCGTTCAACGCCAGAAACATGTTGCAGACTGGCGTTGAACGCCCAAAACAAGCATGGAAGTGGCATTTAACGCCAGAAACATGCTGTAGTCTAGCGTTAAACGCCAGGATTGCATAAAGAAGGCATTTACACGCCTAATTGGTGCAGGGATGATAAATCCTTGACACCTCAGGATCTGTGGACCCCACAGGATCCCCACCTACCCCACTTCTCTCTTCTTCACACAATCCAATACCACTATACCCCTCACCAATCACCTCAATCTCTCCTCCCTATAAACCACACCTACCTTCAAATTCAAAATCTCTTTCCCACCCAAACCCACCCTAAATGACCGAACCTTATCCCTCTCCCTCCACTATATAAACCCCTCTATCCTTCTTCATTTTCACACAACACAACCCTCTTTTCTCCCTATTGGCCGAATACACATCTCTCTCTCTCTCTCCTCAATTTCTTCTTCTTCTTCATCTATTCTTTCTTCTTTTGCTCGAGGGCGAGCAACATTCTAAGTTTGGTGTGGTAAAAGCATAGCTTTTTTGTTTTTCCATAACCATTTATAGCACCTAAGGCCGGAGAATCTTCAAGAAAGAGGAAAGGAAAGACAAAAGCTTCCAAGTCCGAGTCATGGGAGATGGAGAGATTCATCTCAAAGGTCCATCAAGACCACTTCTATGAAGTTGGGACCCAGAAGAAGGTGATCCCTGAGGTCCCTTTCATGCTCAAGAAAAATGAGTATCCAGAGATCCGACATGAGATCCAAGAAAGAGGTTGGAAAGTCTTCACCAACACCATTCAACAAGTCAGAATCTTAATGGTTAAAGAGTTCTACACCAATGCATGGATCACTAGGAACCATGATCAAAGTATGAACCCAAACCCAAAGAATTGGCTTACAATGGTTCGGGGGAAATGCTTAGATTTCAGTCTGGAGAACGTAAGGTTAGTGTTCAACTTGCCTATGATGTAAGAAGACGCACGCCCCTACACTAGAAGGGTCAACTTTGATCAAAGGTTAGACCAAGTCCTCATGGACATATGTGTGGAAGGAGCTCAATGGAAAGGAGACTCAAAAGGCAAGCCGGTTCAATTGAGAAGACTGGACCTTAAGCCTGTGGCTAGAGGATGGTTGGAGTTCATCCAACGCTCCATCATCCCTACTAGCAACCGATTTGAAGTGACTGTGGATCGGGTCATCATGATCCATAGCATAATGATTGGAGAGGAAGTAGAAGTTCATGAAGTCATCCCTCTAGAACTCTACAAAGTAGCCGAAAAGCCCTCCACCTTGGCAAGGCTAGCTTTTCCTCATCTTATTTGCCATCTATGCAACTTAGCTAGAGTTGTCATAGAAGGAGACATCCTCATTGAAGAAGACAATCCCATCACTAAGAAGAGGATGGAGCAAACAAGAGAGTCCATTCATGGATCTCAAGAGACGCATGAGGAAGCTCATCATCAAGAAATCCCTGAGATGCTTCAAGGGATGCATTTTCCTCCAAACAACTATTGGGAACAACTCAACACTTCTCTAGAAGGATTGAGTCATGACATGAACCAATTAAGGGTGGAACACCAAGAGCACTCCATCATTCTCAATGAGATTAGAGAAGATCAAAGAGCTATGAGGGAGGAGCAACAATGGCAAGGAAGAGACATAGAGGAGCTCAAGGACGCCATTGGTCCTTCAAGAAGAAGGCGCCACCATCACTAAGGTGGACTCATTCCTTAACTTCCTTGTTCTTATCTCTTTGTTTTTCGGTTTTTGAGCTTCATGTTTGTCTATGTTTGTGTCTTTACTACATGATCATTAGTATTTAGTAACTATGTCTTAAGGCTATGAATAATTCCATGAATTCTTCACCTTTCTTAAATGAAAAATGTTTTTAATACAAAAGAACAAGAAGTACATGAGTTTTGAATTCATCCTTGTAATTAGTTTAATTATATTGATGTGGTGACAATACTTTTTATTTTCTGAATGAATGCTTGAATAGTGCATATTTTTTATCTTGCTGTTTATGAATGTTAAAATTGTTGGCTCTTGAAAGAATGATGAACAAAGAGAAATGTTGTTGATCATCTGAAAAATCATAAAATTGATTCTTGAAGCAAGAAAAAGCAGTGAAGAACAAAGCTTGCGGAAAAAAAAAAAAGAAAAAGTGGCGAAAAAATTTTAAGAAAGAAAAAGAAAAAGCAAGCAGAAAAAGCCAATAGCCCTTAAAACCAAAAGGTAAGGGTAAAAAGGATCCAAGGCTTTGAGCATCAATGGATAGGAGGGCCCAAGGAAATAAAATCCAGGCCTAAGCGGCTAAATCAAGTTGTCCCTAACCATGTGCTTGTGGCATGCAGGTCCAAGTGAAAGCTTTAGACTGAGTGATTAAAGTCGTGATCCAAAGCAAAAAGAGTGTGCTTAAGAGCTCTGGACACCTCTAACTGGGGACTTTAGCAAAGCTGAGTCACAATCTGAAAATGTTCACCCAGTCATGTGTCTGTGGGATTTATGTATCCGGTGGTAATACTGGAAGACAAAGTGCTTAGGGCCACGGCCAAGACTCATAAAAGTAGCTGTGTTCAAGAATCAACATACTTAACTAGGAGAATCAATAACACTATCTGAACTCTGAGTTCCTATGGATGCCAATCATTCTAAACTTCAAAGGATAAAGTGAGATGCCAAGACTGTTCAGAAGCAAAAAGCTACAAGTCCCGCTCATCTAGTTAGAACTAATATTCATTGATATTTTGGGGTTTATAGTATATTATCTTCTTTTTATCCTATTTGATTTTCAGTTGCTTGGGGACAAGCAACAATTTAAGTTTGGTATTGTGATGAGCGAATAATTTATATGCTTTTTGGCATTGTTTTTAGGTAGTTTTTAGTAGGATCTAACTACTTTTAGGGATGTTTTTATTAGTTTTTATGCAAAATTCACATTTCTAGACTTTACTATGAGTTTGTGTATTTTTCTATGATTTCAGATATTTTCTGGCTGAAATTGAGGGACCTGAGCAAAAATCTGATAGGAGGCTGACAAAGGACTGCTGATGTTGTTGAATTCTAACCTCCCTGCACTCGAAATGGATTTTCTTGAGCTACAGAAATCCAAATGGCGCGCTCTCAACTGCGTTGAAAAGTAGACATCCAGGGCTTTCCAGCAATATATAATAGTTCATACTTTATTTGAGTTTAAAGGATGCAAACTGGCATTCAACGCCAGTTCCATGCTGCATTCTGGAATAAAACGGCAGAAACACGTCACAAACCAGAGTTAAACGCCAAAAACACGTTACAACTTGGCGTTTAACCCCAAGAGAAGCCTCTGTATGTGTAAAGCTCAAGTTCAGCCCAAGCACACACCAAAGTGGGCCCCAGAAGTGGATTTCTGCACTAAGACTTATTTCTGTAAACCCTAATAACTAGTCTAGTATAAATAGGACTTTTTACTATTGTATTTTAAGCTTGATATCTATCTTTGGACGTTTAGTTCTTAGACTTTGGGGGCTGGCCATTCGGCCATGCCTGGACCTTCATCACTTATGTATTTTCAACGGTGGAGTTTCTATACACCATAAATTAAGGTGTGGAGCTCTGCTGTACCTCGAGTATTACTGCAATTACTACTATTTTCTATTCAATTCACGCTTATTCTTGTTCTAAGATATTCATTCGCACTTCAACCTGATGAATGTGATGATCTGTAACACTCATTACCATTCTCAACCTATGAACGCGTGCTTGACAACCACCTCTGTTCTACTTTCGATTGAATGAGTATCTCTTGGATTCCTTAATCAGAGTCTTCGTGGTATAAGCTAGAATGAATTGGCAGCATTCTTGAGAATCCGAAAAGTCTAAACCTTGTCTGTGATATTCCGAGTAGGATTCAGGGATTGAATGACTGTGACGAATTTCAAATTCGCGAGTGTTAGCCGTGCTATGACATGATCCTATTCCGACATGATCGAGTAGTAACAGACGCAAAAGGATCAATGGATCCTATTCCGACATGATCGAGAACCGACAGATGATTAGCCGTGCTATGACAGAGCATTTGGACCATTTTCACTGAGAGGACGGGAGGTAGCTATTGACAACGATGAAACCCCAACATACAGCTTGCCATGGAAAGGAGTAAGAACGATTGGATGAAAGCAGTAGGAAAGCAGCGATTCAAAAGGAACACAGCATCTTCATGCGCTTATCTAAAATTCCCACCAATGAATTACATAAGTATCTCTATCTTTATTTTATGCTTTATTTATCTTTATATTCAAAAACCATTATAACCATTTGAATCCGCCTAACTGAGATTTACAAGATGACCATAGCTTGCTTCATACCGACAATCTCCGTGGGATCGACCCTTACTCACGTAAGGTATTACTTGGACGACCCAGTGCACTTGCTGGTTAGTTGTGCGAAGTTGTGACAAAGTGTGATTGACATTTGAGAGCTCCAAATCTTTGGCGCCACCGTTGATGATCACAATTTTGTGCACCAACAGACGCCCTCTTTAAATTAGCGAGTACCAAGCCAGGAGGGAATAATAGAAGCCTGATCTAAGAAACTCTCCAAGAACCCTCAATTACAAAAACAGAGGGCAAACAAGATGTCCTTGAAGTATCTGGATTAGACCTCGGATGGATGAACCCACAAATCGAATACATGAAATTCGACATCCTACCCAAAGATGAAAAAGAGGCCAAGAAAATCCATAGGGAAGCACAGAGCTACACTTTGGTGAAAAATATCCTCTATAAAAGAGGAATATCCACACCATTATTAAAGTGCGTCCCGACCTCAAAGACAACGGAAGTACAGGAAGAAGTCCACAATAGAATCTGCGTGAATCATCTCAGAGCAAGGTCGTTGGCTAGGAAAGTCATCCGAGCCGGATTCTACTTGCAGAAAGATGCCACCAAGTTCGTAAAAAAGTGTCAGCCATGCCAAATGCATGCAAAGTTCCACATCACTTCCCCCGAGGAGCTCATTAGTATAAATTTTCCATGGTCTTTTGCAAAATGGGGATTGGACCTATTGGGACCCTTTCCACAAGCGTCTGGACAAGTAAAATACCTAATAGTGGGAGTAGACTACTTCACAAAGTGGATCGAAGCAGAACCATTGGCCACCATCACCGTCCAGAGAAGTCGGAAGTTCCTCTACAAAAATATTATCATAAGGTATGGACCCTCACTCCATTACCACTGATAATGGAACTCAGTTTACAAACTCCACCTTCAAAAATCTGGTAGCTAGCATGAAGATTAAGCATCGGTTCACCTCGGTAGAGCACCCACAAGCAAATGGGCAAGCTGAGGCAGCTAACAAAGTTATACTAGCTGGATTGAAGAAAAGGTTGCAAGGTGCAAAGGGAGCTTGGGCTGAAGAACTCCCTCAAGTACTATAGGCGTATCAGACTACACCCAGACTGCCACAGGAGAAACACCCTTCCGACTTGCTTATGGCATAGAAGCCATGATACCAGTCGAAATCAATGAGCAAAGTCCAAGGGTGAACTTCTACGACGAGGTTGGCAACATACAGGGGCACAAAGAAGAACTCGACCTACTCCCTGAAGTCCGAGAACAAGCCCAGATAAGAGAAGCAGCATTGAAGCAAAGGATGACAAACAGATACAAAAAGAAAGTCATTCAAAGAAGCTTCACTCCAGACAACTTGGTCTTGATCAGAAATGACAAACAAGTCTGGGGATGGGAAGCTCGCTGCTAATTGGAAAGGGTAATATAAGATCAGTGAAGTCTTAGGAAAGGGATACTACAAGGTAACCGACTTGAGTGGTACCGAGCTACCTAGGTCGTGCTATGCTTGTAATATGAAAAGGTACTATAGTTAAAAGTGAACTCCATTCCCTGATGTACTCTTTTTCCTGACTTCATAGTTTTTCCCCAAAAGAAGGGTTTTCCTGAAGAGGATTTTAACGAGGCATCAAAGTGGAGACTAAGGAGGAATAATTTTTAACCCCTTAGTAGCAAAAAGTACCTTCATCAATAAATAAAGATCTTTTTCTACATCTCTTTGTAAATTTCATTAGTTATTATTTTCCTAGCGCCGACTTAAGATCGAGAAAATGTAAAAATCACATGCCCGACCTACGTGATCAGTAGGATAAAATGATGAGGTACAAGTCGGTGTAAAGAGGTTATACGGTCTATCATAGTAACTAGGAATCCCCAAAACATTAAACAACTACCTAGTCGGAGGATCTGAGAAAAAAGAAATGCATCACAAGAATAACCTAAGTTACAAAAACTCAATAAGCGGAAATTGAGTACAAGAAATACAAAAAGTGATAAGAAAATCCATTAAAAATCAAAGGCAGAAGCTATCTCGAAGTCTTTGAAAAATCGAAATAAACTAGACAAAGCACAGCCTGCCAAGATAAAAGGGTTTTCCAAAGCAAAAAGATCAAAAGGGTTTTTTTTATAAAACACATATTAAATGAAAAAATTGCAAAAAGCATGCATGCGCCAAATATATCTTAAAGCCCTTATCCAAAAAAGGGCAAACATTAAACGCATTTTTTGTTTACGGCCATAAAAGGCCAAGAAGAGTAAAAAACCAGCCACAACAATAAAAAGATAAATTGTTCAAAAAGGGGACCCACAAGTTGGGCCCTAAATATCTCAAATCAACTAGAGGAAGGATTGGCATCACTAGAGGGAAGAAAAGTCGGATTAACGGCAGGGGAGGATGGAGCAGTCTCTTCAGCAGTAGGGGTCGGAGCATCTAAAGACGTTGGCTGATATCCCTCTTGATGACCTTGGTGAAGAGGAGACTTTATAAGTCTTTGGCCACGGGTCTTCAGCTTAGAATTCGTCTCAGGTCAGTGAGGAGAAACAATAGCCCCATTCACAACAATCTTATCAGGATCAAGAGGGGAAAGGTCCAACTCAGGAGCGATAACCCTGACTTGCTCCTTGAAAATCCTCCAGGCCTCCTCCGAGCTCTCCGCCACAGAGTCCTCCAGATCCAGATAAGCCTCCCGACCTTTCTCTAACTCCCGCTGAAAATCAATATTCTCGGTAAAAATCCTAACATAATTCTGCTCCGCCTTCTCCTTCAGGCCCTCTGCCATAGCACACTAGGCCATCAACTTCTTCTCCCTCTCCTGAAGTCGGGACCTCTCCTCTTTCAACCAGGTAACTTCCTCCTGGAGCCTCTTCTCTTCCCCTTGATAGAGGACAATTCTCCCCTCCAACTCTTATTAAGATGGTTTTGAACGGAAGCATCATCCATACTAATTTGAGTATGGCAAAAGATGTGATTCTGAACAAATTTGGGACCATCAAAAGTAGAATTCCCAGAAGAAGAGCCAGACCTCGAGGTCTTGCGCTTCTTCTTCTCAGGCTCAGAGGGAGTTCGAATTGGAAGGATGGGAAGAGAAGAAGCAGAGGGAGAAGTTACCATGATGGGATGGGAGGAAGTCCCCAGATCACGAGGGGGAGGAGGAGGAGGAAGAGGAGGAGGAGGAGCGCCGGCAGCCCTCGCGGCATCAACCAAAGCCCGAGACATTCTCTTGGCATCATGAACCTTCTGGTAGGAGGTGCTGGAACTACCCTTCACCATTCTGAAAATGAAAAAACAGGAATTAGTCTACAAGTCAAAAAATGACCATAAGTCGGGAACTACAGAATTCGACAAAAGCTACCTAATTGGGTCCACACGAAACTCGGGGATCCCAAAAAAAATTCTTAGTGTCCAAATTGGGGGCCCTTCCCCAGGCTTCCTGGAAAAATCCCACGACAGCTTCCTCTACCTCATCTAAATCCTCCAGGCCGTATTTCTCCACTAGAGAGGCCTTTAGCCAATAAAGTGGAAATCAGAGGTTGGAGTTCTCATCAAGAAAAAAGGGATGGTGACCCTCTATGTCTTGGACTTTGAAGAAACAATTCTTGAAATCATGAAAAGAATCGTCAAAAATGAAAAAAACTTTCCGACTTTGAATGGCCGGAAAGAAATCCACTGTTACTTATTATTTTGCCCACTAAAGGGCTTGGTCATATGAAAGAGGTAGAAAAAGATCTTTAAAGAGGTCAGAAAATCCAGCTCTCGACTAACAAGCTGATAGATTTTCATGAAACCCAAGAGTTGGGGTGAAGTTGGGTGGGAGCAACTCGACAATAATGCAACACACTTATTTCAAAGTTGGAGAAAGGAAGAAGAACCCCTAGGCGGGTAAAAAGGCAATCATACATAAAGAAGAAATGGGGATCAAAATCAGAAATCCTCCCAAAGTAAACCCGGTCTTCAGGACCCGAGGCAATTAACTCATACTTGGGCTCATCATCATCAGAGCCACAGATGCTACGGTGGGTGTGGAGGTCAGTGATATAGTTTGTATCTATTAAGGGACTCTCCCCAAGAACAGTATCATCTACCCACTCAGAAACGTGAGAAGTCATCTTTCCCAGTAAAAAGAAATAGGAGAAAGGGCGACAAAACCTACAGAGAAAAACGGAAAAGGATCAAAAACAGGGTCTCTAAAAGGCCAAAGCAGTCCCTCTGAAGAATA
This sequence comes from Arachis duranensis, assembly GCF_000817695.3. NCBI lineage: Eukaryota > Viridiplantae > Streptophyta > Magnoliopsida > Fabales > Fabaceae > Arachis > Arachis duranensis. The sequence goes on along the minus strand of NC_029774.3, from coordinate 25,831,074 downwards.
GAGTCACTTGACCTACCAACTGACTTACTACAAAAACTCCTCTAAATGCGTAAAATAAAGCATTCTAATAAAGAAGAGAAAGAAAAGGCTAACCTTTGAAAGCAAGGACGAGCAGGCAAAAGCGAACGCAATAATCCAAGAAAGAAGGCTAAAAAGCTTTCTCTTTGAAAAAATAAGGATTGAAGGCAAGAGATTTCAGAAAACGAAAGAAGATAGAGAAAAGAGAGGGAAAAGTATTTATAAACACACCAGGGGCAAAATGGTAAACTTGACGCAGTCATTAAAGAAACGCGCTGTTACCAATGTAACCACTCCCACGTGTAAATGCAAAACCCATAACAGACGCGACGCTTGATTAGACGCAACTGTTGAGAAATTTGAATTACGTCGGTTTCAAAAATCACGTCAGTTTCAAAAATCACGTCGGTTTCTATGACATGTTGGCTACAAGCCCGAGTTCAAATAACTCAAATCCAACTCATAAACGAAAGAGGTTGGACTCGAGTAGGGGCATTGTTCATACTCTGCCCCAACACTAGGGCCCAGGCCCAAGTAAACCAAAAAGGCCCAATCCAAAGATTGGCCTTCGCTACCAACCGACCTCCTTATAAAAGGTCGGATTGAATACAAACTCCACTCTAAAGAAGTCGGGGTCGAAGGATAGCTGGCAGATAACACTTATTCAAATATGTAACTGCCCCTAAAATCTCTCAACCCACTTCCAGAAGCCATATCTCAACTTTCCTAAGATAAAGGGACGGTTACCCACCTTAAAATGTGGGACTACTCCAACGGTGGTTATTGGTTCACCACTATAAATACACTGACACCTCTCAGGTATCTCTAAATTTCAATACTCTCTTAAACCTGCTTGCCACTGTACTGACTTAGGTATCGGAGTGTCTTTGTAGGTACCCACCCCCATTCCTTCACACAATTAAGTCGGACGGCGGCTCCCAAACTCGAACCAAGTCGGAGACCACCTCCTCCTGATGTCTGGGCCAACCTCACAAGTCCAGCCCATTAAACTCCGGTTACCCATCGCAACAATTTTATATAAGTTACCATTTAAAATATTATTTTAATATAATTTTTTAATGTTGTAAAAATTTTATTATATAATAATTAATTTTAATAAATAAAAAAACTTTAATATGCACAAAATTATTGTGCACATTTTAAATATACCCACCATAATCTACTTAAATATGTGAGTGAAACTTGTGTTATCAATAACTTTAGAATTTTGTTCAATAATTTATTAGTCTTTCAAACTAAGAGTAAAAATTTACCACATTAAGAAGTCATATAAAATAATGTAAACTAAAAAGGCTTAATTTCCTAAGAATAATATAAATGTCAAATATTATGGATGATAATAAAAAAAAGGGTTAAGTATGATTTTGTCCTTAACATAGAGGTCAAAAATTTATTTCGTCCTCAACCTTTTTTTTGCTACAAAATGGTTAACTTAATTTTAAAACCGTCCTTCAGACCAAAATGTTCCTTCCCCTTCTTTCCCAAGCATAAACACAGGCAAAAACAGAACCAGAAACAACAACAACAATGAATCAATAATGTAATCAAGCAAAAAGCAAAAGCAGGACAACAACAACAACAACAACAACAACAACAATGAATCAATAATAAATCAACAATAGAATCAAGTAGAAACAGGAGCAGGAACAGAAACAGAAACAGGAGCAGGAGCAGAACAACAACAACAACCATGAAATAATATAATCAATCAGAAGCAAAAGCAACAATAATAAAAAATTAACAACATAATAAAAGCAAAAGCAGAATAGAAGTAGAAGCAGAAGAAGAATGGAAGCAGACGTAGAAGCCGCGCAAGCCACCCGAAACCGCCATCACGGCCATCACAGCGCCGATCCGCCATCACAGCGCTGCAACCCTTTTCTTCTTCTTTCTTTGTGCTACTGATAAACCATTATTTTATGATTTATCTTGTGTTTAATTGTGTGGTTTTATCAAGTCTTCACCCACTTATTCATATGATTTGCATGTATTTACAATTCCTTCCTAAATTTGTGCTATGTTTGAAAACTTGCTTCTTAGAGATCTTTTAATTATGTATCTTAATTCTCCTCTATACCATTCGATGTCATGATCCGTGTGTTAAGTGTTTCAGGCTTCATAGGACAGGAATGGCTTGGAGAATAGAGAGGAAGCTTGCAAAAATGGAAGGAACACAAGAAATTGAGGAGATGACCAGTGAGAAGCGACGCGGACGCATGGTTCACGCGACCACGCGAAATGGAGAAAATCACAGCGACGCGCTCATGTCCCTGACGCGAACGCGTGGATTGGAAGTTGCATGAGTGACGCGCACGCGGGGACGATGCATATGCGTGACTAGGAAAACGCTGAATGACGCACGCGTGGACGACGCGTACGCGTGACATGCGCGATCTGCATAATTAATAGAATTTGCTGGGGGCGATTTCGGGCCGCGTTTTAACCCAGTTTTCAGCCCAGAAACACAGATTAGAGCCAGGGAACATGCAGAGACCAAGGGGAGACGACACATTGCGACAATTCTTAGTTTTAGATCTTATTTTTGCTCCTCCTCTAGGTTTTCTCTCTACACATTCATAGTTCTTAGGATTTTATTTTTATTGCTTTTTGGATTGGGATATTGAGAAGAGTTATTACCTCCGCAAGACTTCATTGCTCTAGTTTGTTTTCTCTATTTTTCACTTACTCTTTCATATCCTTAATTTGTTCAGAGTTACAATTGGATTACTTTTAGAACTTATTAATACAAGAACTATTTTTATTTTTAATTGATCTTTTTTATTATTATTTATCATGTCTTTCTTTATTTCCTTTTTTTTGTGTGAAGTTTACATTCATGATAATAGAGTAGTTCTCTAACTTGATTGGGAGTTGATTGAAAGGAGAACCTTGAGTTGGAATGCTCAAGAGTAAAATTGTAATTGGGTTTATTGTTGGATGGCTCTCTAGTCACTGACACTAATCCTTCCCAAGGGAGAGGATTAGAACTTGTGAATAGAAGTAGACTTCCAACTTACTTGACTTTCTGATTAATCTACTCCCGGTCAAGATTTTTATTTAAATTACATAAATTCTCTAATTTAATTTCCTGTTTATCAAACTCAAAACCATTTTGGAAAACTTCTGATTAATAAAATAGCACATCTTTCTGCAACTCGTTGGGAGACGATCTGGGATTCATACTCCCAGTATTTTAATTCTAATTTTGTGACAACCCTTCTAAATTGATAAGCAGATTTTTGTTGGTTAAGAACTATACTTGCAACGTATCTCTCACATTAATTTCTTAATCTGCCAATTTCTGCCACGTCAGCTACCCTAGCACCACTATCACAACGCGACCTCTTCTCCTCCCTCGGCTCACCATCGAAGCCTTCCCCTGTTCTTGCCTCGAACCAAAATCCACTGCCATTGAGCACCTCCGCCGAGTCCAGAGGAAGAGCAACGAGATCCAGCCACCGAACGACGATGAGCAGCAGCGGCCCTGTTCTTGCCTCAAACCAGAATCCACCACCATCGAGCACCTCTGTCGAGCCCAGAAGAGCAACGACGAGATCCATCCACTGAACGAGGACGAGCAACGGCGGCGGCTGATTGGAGCAGCGAGATCCTTCCCTCTTCCCCCCGCAAATCCCTTCCCCCTTCCCCCTTCCCTGTTTCCCCCTTATTCAATAGCGTTTTTGTTTTTTGTTTTTTTATAGTTAGGGGTATTTTTGGAATAAAAATTAAAAAGTTGATAAAAATGATGATTTTAACACAAACTGAAACTTTCGAGATCATTTTGTAGCGAAAAAAGGCCGAGAACGAAATAAATTTTTTACCTTTACGTTAAGGACCAAAATCATACTTAACCCTAAAAAAAGATAGATGTATAATTTTGTCCTATCCAATTTTACCACATTTTATTTTGATTTGTATAGAATCCGTTTAGCTCTTATATGTCCTTATAACCATTACAATCTAGCAAACAAAATTAAATTTTAAAATGTACATATTTTAGTTAAAAACAACAATTAATCTATAAAAAATGTACATGTTTCAAGCATAAAAATAAACACTAATAAACGTAAGAGAAAATGACAAATAGATCATTCACCTTTTAATCCGCAAACATTTAAGTACTCAAAGATTTAAAAATATATTCAAGTCTTTGACCTTTTTAAAATCTGGACATATCGATCCCTCATTTTTACTTAGTTCTGTTAGACTCAACAGAAAAATCAAACATGACTCCTATTATACTGACATGGTTGATACAAATACATAGGAAGTTTTTAATTTGACAAATTAGAATCATGAATCGATATGTCCAGATTTTAAAAAGGTCAAAAATTTAAATATATTTTTAAATTCTTAGGAATTTAAATATTCACAAAAAAAAGTCAGAAATCGATTTGTCTTTTCTTCTAAAAATAAAAAAAGATCATTCATAAATAAATGAACACAAACGGATCATCAAAATAAAAGCAAATAAGTAAAAAATAACAACAATTAGTCTATTAAAAATTTGAAAAATTAAACTAAAAGCTTGCTGAGAAAGAGCTAGAGCAGAGGAGGAGCTAAAGGCTTGGAGCAGAGAATGAATGAAGAGCTGGAGGTTTTGGCTACGGAGAAGGGCAGATGAGGTGCGACCCGGGAGGGAGGTTTTGTTGGCAAAGCGCGCGCAAATGGAGTTGGGCGAGCTAGAACACAACAAGAAAATTATAAAAGGCAGAAACGAGTGAACACGAAACAACAACGAGATGAAAGATGAAGAAAAGGGAGGTGAGATGTCGAATGTCTCAGGCGGCATCTATGAGGATGCCTTGCACCTGCTCAAGTAATTACCCATCTTAAACAGGTAGAGGTGCGTTTTAGCGTTTGGTACCTACGGCTCTAGATATTACTCTCACCCCTATCAAATATTATAGGAAAGTTATCACGTATTCCTGTGTACGATTGCAGAATTTCATGTTCTTGTGTACTATCAAGTTTCCAGTAATATTTTTGTCTTCTAGTGAGTTTTAGGATTACTATATTAATCCTTGAAGTTGACATAAAATTATTTAATTGGTCAGTTAAGAATAGTTCACACTCCAAATATTTGTGGCTTAATTAGTGGTCTAATTTTTGACTCAGTCAAAGTGTATAAGAGTAACTAAGTAGGTGATGGAATGGCTCCTCATTTGCAATACACAGTATTTAAAAATATTTTGATTTTTATGTAAATTTAAAAACAATTAGTTTACATATTAATATTATTATAGAGCAATAACTAAATATGTTAAAAAACTAATACCGATAAAATTAAACAATTTGTTAATAGGAAGAAAATTAAGTATAATTAGAGTAGATATTTATACAATATACAAAAAAAATTCTATTTAATCTATATTTATAAATTCTTTTAAGTTTATTCTTTATTAATTTATTTAATTTGTATTAATTTTATTTTATTACAAAAATATTCTTGAATAATTATTGGAGATAGAAGATAAAAAAACATAATTATAAAAAAATGGTGTTAAAATTTAAATATAACTATATATATTTCTCAAAATTATTTTTTTCTTTGTACTTTTTTTCTTTATTTGTCTTGTTAGTTTACTATTATGTTATTGTTTTAAATTATAGAGTAAAATATCGTTTTTGTTCCTAATATTTGGGGTAAGTTCTAAAGTTGTCCCTAACATTTCAATCGTTCTATTTAAGTTTCTAACATTTTAAAATTGACTCAATGTTGTCCTCTCGTTAGGGATCCGTTAACAGAATTGATGGCGGGACAAAATTGAGACGATTTTAAAACGTTAGAGACTTAAATAGGATTTTATTTTAAATAAATTTATTTTTTTATAATTTTAAAGAATTTTGATATATTAGAGACAAAAGATATAATTTATATTTTATTGTATATATATTATTATTTTTTTTCTGCAAATTTATATACTAGTCATTTTATAAACATTTCATGATAAGTAAACATCTTTAAGAGTAAAATTATAAAAAAAATTAATTTATTTAGAATGAAAGTAATATGATTAAGTGTAATTTACTTAAATGTGATTAAAAAATAATTGAATACTATGTATAGTAAAAATTGATATTATTGAAAGATTAAATTAAAATTTATTTCTATGTATCGTTTTTGTCCCCAATGTTTTCGTCCTATTTAAGTCCCTAACGTTTTAAAATCGTCTCAATTTTGTCCCGTCGTCAATTCTGTTAACGGATCCCTAACGGTAGGACAACATTGAGTCAATTTTAAAACGTTAGGGATTTAAATAGAATGATTGAAACGTTAGAGACAACTTTAAAACTTTCTCCAAACATTAGAATAACAACAATACTTTACTCTAAATTATAATATGAAATTAAGTGCTGTCTTTTTTAAAAGTAATATTCAAACTATATTCTCTTATTAAGTTGTTTTAGTTCTTTTGTATTTTTAAATTTGTTAATTTTTTTTATATATTTCTTGTTACTTATTAGTATATCCATATATATGACTATCAGAGATTATAGGGTGTCAACAATTTTTAGTATTTTTTATTATTTAATCAGTATAATTATTAAATTATTTTTAATAAATAAATTTTATTAATTTATGTATATAAATTTTAAAAAATATAAATCTAAATTATATATTTTTATATACAAATTTTATAAATATAATTATAAATTATTATTA
>NC_029774.3:25822275-25824287 GCF_000817695.3 Arachis duranensis | reverse complement strand
ATTATAATACCATATGAGAAATGATAATACCACTCTCAAATTAATAAGTAATAACACTACTTTTTTATTTTATCTTCTTTTAAATATATCTCCGATAATTATTCAAGAATATTTATATAATAAAATAAAAGTAATACAAATTAAATAAATTAATAAATAATAAAATTTTAAAATTTTAAAATATGAATTGAATATATCTTTTAAGAATCAGATAAAGACCCCTAAAACGTCTTTTTTTTTTAAAGATGTTTTTCAGTAATTAAAATTTAACATATATAATCAATTAAATTATGTTATTTTTTTCAAAATTAGGCTAGACAAATTGATTTAATCGAAAAAATGGTGAATCAAATCTAACCCTACAATAGAAAAATAAAGGACTAAAATTTAGGATTTTTAAAATTAATATATATAATAAAAATATTTTAGTTATTTTTTATAATAGGGTATTGTAGTCATTTTCTATAAACAATACTATTAATTTAGACCAATTCAAGATTTGATTCACCATTTTTCAGTCAAATCAATTTATCTAGCCTAATTTTGACAAAAATAACACGATTTAATCAATTATATGTGTTAAATTTTAATTATTAAAAAACATCTTTATAAAAAGACATTTTCAGCGTCTTTATCTGAATGGTTCCATATTTTTTTGTACATAGCATGAATATCTATCCTAATTATACTTAATTTTGTCTTTATTAAAAATTCATTTAACTTTATCCGTATTAATTTCTTAATATATTCAATTACTTTTCTTTAATAATATTAAAATGTAAAATAATTATTTTCAAATTTATATGAAAATCAAAATATTTTTAAAAGTTCTATATTATAATAAAAATATTGAACTGTTTAATCATTTATCCGTGTAGCTAATAATTTTTCATAAAAATTTTTTATATCATGGCATCACACAAAATTTCGAGCTAATATTTTTTCATAAAAATTTTTTATATCATGGCATCACACAAAATTTCGAGCCAATTTCCATTGAAAACAACAAAAATGTAATTAAAAAGCCTAATACTATATCAGCTTAGCTTACATACAAGTCAGTAAAGTACCTTTAAATAGAGTTACTTTCCAACCGGCTTGGGCAAGCAACGAAATTTTGAACCATTATAAACTGACCAAAGTATGAATCGATTGCATGCTCAGCATGAATTCTTACAGGTACTGTCTACATTAAGAAATTTCCATCAATCTAAGCCATTTATACTTTTTAAAAGTATATCTGAAAGGTTTAAAATAGTGGAATCAAGTGTTCCGATCAAGTACAACGGAACACCTGAACATCTTCCAATATTATATTTGCGAAAATTTGTTATCGTTGTTTTTCTGTTGTGTCGGATATAGTAGAATTAGATACGGTGATGATAAGAAAATAAAAAAAATAGTCATAAATTTTTTTATTTAATATTTATTAATTAATAAATATTAAATAAAATAAATTTTAGTTATTTTTTATTAATATTTTTTTATTATCAAACATTTTTGAATTAGATATGATGAAAACCTAAAACATATCTGAAACACATGATACAGAAGTAAGTTCATAAACATGAGAGCTGTATGCATTCGAAACCAGCACTAGGAATTGCTTTGCAATGTTGTCAAAGTGCTCAAAATTTTTTTCCCATTAGAACTACATTTAAATTAAATTTTAACTGGAATAGATCCTTAATAAACAGTTAGCTTGTAGTAAAGTCCATTTCAGATTACTTTATCGAAAAAGTTTGGGAATTAAACTTGGGAATTAAAAAAAGCCAAAATTTTCTATTTTTAATTTTATGAGATGAGTAATGTTTATTTATTATCTTTTTATGTGCCTTATTTTTTTCACTATAATATTTATTGTATATAAAAATATTGATTACATATATTAAATAGCATATTATAATTATATACGTTTATCAATTTATATTCTTATTAAATAAATACACATAATTTATATTTATAACATTTAATTTATATTATAATAATAAAAGTATATTTTTTATTTATGA
>NC_029774.3:25815908-25822194 GCF_000817695.3 Arachis duranensis | reverse complement strand
AAATTATATATATATATATTATTGTATATTTTAAATGATTTCACATGTGCACCAATAAATTATAATTTTAAATTGTTTTAATACATTTTTTAAAGGCATTGTACATTTAAATCATCATATAATTTTTTAAATCATCCTCCTCGATAATTTGAAATTTTGTTTAATGTTTTTTAAAGTGGAATGATTTATTTTAATTTTTTAATCACACGTATTTTTAAAATTTAAAAAAAAATAACAAATATTTGAATTAATTTATTTAATTGATAAATTTACTTGTAACATTCATAAGTTAATAGATATAATAATATCTATAATTAGATACATATAATATCTATAATTTTATATTAATAATATCTATAAGAGTAAAGTATCATTTTTATCCTCAACGTTTGGAGTAAATTTCAAAGTTGTCCCTAACGTTTCAATCGTCCTATTTAAGTTACTAACGTTTTAAAATTGACTCAATGTTGTCCTGCTGTTAGGGATCTATTAACAGAATTGACGGCGGGACAAAATTGAGACGATTTTGATAACGTTAGGGACTTAAATAGGATGTTGGAGACAAAAATGATACGTAGAAATAAATTTTAATTTTATCCTTTAATAATATCAATTTTTTACGGTACATAATTATTCAATTATTTTTTAATCACATTTAAGTAAATTACACTTAATCATATTACTTTCATTCTAAATAAATTAATTTTTTTTATAACTTTACTCTTAAAGATTTTTAGTTATCATGAAATATTTGTAGAATGACTAATATATAAACTTGCGAAAATGAAAAAAATAATATATATATATATATAATAAAATATAAATTATTCCTTTTGTCCTAATGTATCAAAATTCTTTAAAATTATAAAAAATAAAATTTATTTAAAATAAAAGTAATGTGATTAAGTGTAATTTATTTAGATGTAATTAAAAAATAATTGAATATTATGTACACTAAAAAAGTGATATTATTGAAAGATAAAATTAAATTAAAATTTATTTTTATGTATCGTTTTTGTCCTTAACGTTTCAAAATCGTCTCAATTTTGTCCGGCCGTCAATTTTGTTAATGGATCCCTAACAACATGACAACATTGAGTCAATTTTAAAACATTGGGGACTTAAATAGGATGATTAAAATGTTAGGAACAACTTTAAAACTTACTCCAAACGTTGGAGACAAAAACGATACTTTACTCTATCTATAATTTCATACTCATAACATGTACATTCATAATTTCATTAGTATAATATCCATAATTAACAAATTTTTATATTAACATTATCAAATTTTAAACGATGTGTCTTATATATCGTATATTTTAAATTATCTCATATGTGTATCAATAGGTGATATTTTGATTATTTTATTAATTTTTATTTAACATTCATTTATTTATTAATTTTAATATAATGAGTTAATAATTATTTTTAAAAATATATTTCTTAATTTTTGTTTATATTTTATTTTTTATTTTATAATAGTCTATATGTAAAATACGAGTTGTATAGTAGAATGAAATTGTTAAAATTTTTTAATTTAAAATAATTTTATATCTATAATCAATAAATTAATGCTAATTTATTATTTATTATTTTATTTTGCATGTCACAAACTAATAATTTTAGAACTTTTTTGTTTTCAATAGATAGAGACCAATCAAAATTAAGATATTTTTATTTTTTATAAATTTATTTTAAGGTGATTTAAAATTTTTTTAGGATTAAAAATATAAGAAATTAATTGCGTCAATTAAGTTAGAAGAGTAATTTACATTTTTTTATAAGTATAGTGTTATTAATTATGTATTTGGGTTAAGTACGATTTTAGCCCTAACGTAAAAGTTAAAAATTTATTTCGTCTCCAATATTTTTTTCACTATAAAATGGTCTAGAATATTTCAATTTATTTTAAAATCGTCATTTTTACTATATTTTTATTTTTATTACTAAATTACCCTTAACTAAAAAAAATTATAAAATAAAATAAAAGAAAAAGAAAGAAAGAAAGAAAGAAAGGGACAGGGGGAGAAAGAGAATCGGGAGGGGGTGTTGTTTTCAGGGAAGAAGGGGAAGGGGGAAGGGAAAAGGTCGCTGCTCTACACCGCCGCCGCCGCTGCTCCTTTCTTTCTCAGCACATACACTAACGGCAAGAGAGGAGAGAGCAGAAAGAGAGAGAAAGAGAAGAGAGGAACGAAGCCCTCCACGGCGCCGCCGACCACCACATCGCCCTCCTCGAGGCGATTTGTAGCCCGCCAACATCGCATTGCCGTTCACCGCCGCAGCCCTTCCTCCCCACTACTACCGCAACCCTTCCCCTCTGTTTCAATTTTTTATTTTTTTCTTTAATTTTTCAGATTTAAAGGATTCCATTGTTGTTGTTGTTGAGGTGCTTCTGTTTATTCCTTTTATTCCATTGTTGTTGTTGATGCTTTGGTTGTTTCTGGTTCTGCCTGCTTCTATTTTTGTTTCTGCTTTTGCCTGTTTCTATTTTTACTTCTGCTTCTGGTTCTATTTTTATTGTAGTTTTGATTCCATTATCCATTGTTATTGTTGTTGTTGTTTTATTGATTGTTGTTATTTTGCTTTCGTCTGCTTCTGTTTCTGCATTTGCGTTTCTACTTCTGCTTCTGGTTAATGTTGAGTAAGAAGAGGGGAAGGAAGAAGAGGGGAAGGAGGGATATTTTTATCCGAAGAACGATTTTAAAACTAAGTTAAATCTTTGGGACCATTTTGTAGCGAAAAAAGGTGGGAGAAGAAATAAATTTTCGACTTCTACGCTAGAGACCAAAATCGTACTTAACCCTATGTATTTTTATTTAGAGTTTATTATAGCATGTGCTCTTAGGACATATGATAAATTTATTATTAGTAAAAAGTTTTAAATTTTTTATTTGATAGATACAAAATAAATATATTAAAAATTAAAATTTTTTATATTTTTAATAAAAAATTTTAAATTTATAATTTTAATCTATACTTTTAAGGTACATGATAGACAAACTCTTTTATTTATGTAGCCAAAGTAAATTGCTTCATAGAAATTACAATTAAAATGCAAGACTCATGATAATTGACGCATATGATGACCACAAAAGATCATCATCAAAGCATTAAATGCCCACATAATCAACATTGCAAATCAGTTCGTAATCTGTTTCAACTTCAAGTGTTTAATGTTTTTTTACTTTCGACTAAGCTCATATCAAACAAATCTTTTAATGAAATCAACTATTGAAAAATATTGACTCTTATGTTATGGTTATTAGTTCACCGTCCATACTTTCTTAATAATTCATTAATCTCTTACTCATCAAATATTCGCAAAAGAAAATATAAACCGAGAAAGACTCGTCACAAATTTAAAACTAAAAAAAAAAAAACACTATAACATATTTACTTTTTTCAGTGTTGGCGGAAACGTATTATAGCATCCCTTTTTGCATTCTTCGAACATTATCTTATCATTCCCAAATATTACCATGCATCTATAGACACAATCCCTCCGAGCATCATCTGCAATATAACAAGATGAGCCTAAGGTTATTTTAGTAATAGTACCACTAAAATCATCAACACAACTTGTGCTTGTGTCACACTATTTAAGTTTAATTATTTTATTGATTTTTATATATTTTTTTAATTAAATTTTTATATTATTTTTATATAAAAATATTAAAATTAATAAAATATTTTTAAAAAAAATATGTGTTCAAAATTATTTTATTAATTTTTATAATTTTATCAAATTTTTAATTAGATTTTTATATATTTTTTAATTAGATCTCTGTATTAAATTTTATTTTTAATTAAGTCCTTCTTAATAGTAATTGGCTTAATTATATAGAGATCCATTTATTATCACAAGTCACTAGTCCTTTAATTTATTTTGTACTAATATCATAAATTTATGTTAGATTATGCTCTTGAAGTACTTATTTCAAGGTACTTATTTAATATATTCAATTTCAGTTATATACGGTGTACTATAAATGAATTATTTAAATAGTTTTTTTTTTTATATTCATTGATCTCATGAAAATAAAAACAGTAAAAGTTTATCACATCATATAAGATATAATATAAGCTCAAAGTGATTACCAGGATTTTGCCGGAATGTCTCATAACATTTCTTTCTGCACTTTTGAAACGGTGTTGGGTTTGGATAAAGTTTCTTGCACTCAAGTATACATGCCTTTAGAGGATTATCTGTAACATACTAACATATATTAAGATGGAGTGAAAGGATATTTAGGAATGCAATTCGATAAAATAAATAACTAATTAACACTCCAATCATCAAGATTAGTAAGTGTTGAGCTTAGAAAATAATAATTCAGTTTGATGAAGTATTTATTTGATAAAGTATATTGTGTATAGGTTTATATTAAATATTGAGTGACAAAAACACAATCCAATATTGGTGTTTCTTATGCAGAACTAGAGAATGCAAATTTTTAAAAAATTATTCACAATATTTTATTATTGAAGATCTATCATAAAGTGTCACAACTAGATCTTCTTATAAAAAAACAATTGAACAAAATAATATGATTCTAATTTCTCAAATTGAACATAAAGATATGGAAGTACTTGACGATTCCTCATGGGTCAAAGCTATAAAAGAGGAGTGCAACAATTTAAGAAAAATAATGTATGTACATTTGTATTTGATTCTAATGGGAAGAAAATGATTGGAACCAAGTGGATTTTTTGAAATAAGTTGAAAAATAGTGGTAACATAGCTAAAAATAAAGCAAGACTTGTGACTCAAGGTTATGATCAAGAAGAACAAATTGACTTTGATGAGTCATTTGCACTGATTACTAGAATGGAAGTAATAAAACTACTACTTGTCTATGCCGCTCACCAAGGGTTTAAGTTATTCTAAATGGATGTAAAATGTACATTCTTAAATGATATCATAGGTAGAGAAGTATATGTGGCTTAACCTTCCAGTTTTGAAAATGTAGAATTTTCAAACCAAGTTTTTTAACTTTCAAAAGTTCTTTATGGTTTGAGACAAATTCCTAGAATTTGGTATGAAAGACTTAGTTCTTTCTTGTTCAAATTTATGCTCATGATATTATCTTTAGTTCTGCTAATGAATCTCTGTGTGCAGATTTTAAAAAGCTTATGACTAGTGAATTTGATATGAATATGATGGAAGAACTCACATTCTTTCTTGGTCTTCAAATTAAACAAACTCTTAAAAGTACCTTTGTGTGCCAAGAAAAATATGTCAAAGAATTGGTTAAGAAACTTGGGTTGAAAAAATCAAATCCCATGATAACTCCAATGTACTCAAAATTAAGGTTGGACAAAGATGAAAATGAAAAAGATGTGGATGAAACTAGATATAGAGGAATGATTGATTCTCTTATGTATCTTACTTCTTATAGATCGGACATTGTACAAAGTGTTGGAATTTATTCTAAATTTCAATCACAACTAAAGGAGTTCCATCTTTCAGCTATAAAAAAATCATTAAATACGTTCTTGATACATCTAATTATACCTTATGGTTAAGGATGACAATGAATATCTATCGGGGCAGGACCTTCCCCTGCTCTCTGTCCCCATTTAGAAAATTAAAATATTTTTTTTTAAAAACTAAAATATCTTTTTGTTTTTAATGAGATGAAAAAGAAAACTGCTATAAGAAGATGAGTATTCATTCAAATCCACCCGAATATCCCTGAATATCTTCGAAAACTAACCCCTTCTCAACCTGCTTACACTCATATTCACATTCACTCACTCTTTATCTCCATCTCCTCTTGAACCTGAACTTACGGCACGAACCAAAACTACTGCATATCGATCGACGGGAGCGTCTCAGGCAGCAAACCATCTCGTCCTAGTGTTGCCAAAGGGAAACATCCTATGATAGGGGAAGACCTACCAACCTCTCCTCCTCTTCATTCTTCCTCATGCCCTAACTCTCGTCTCGCCTATCGTCTGCGTCCCTTGACTCATTCAAAAAGAGGTAACCCTTACTCCATTGTTCACTCTGTAGAGGAATTGATGATTTCGATCCTATTACTTTTAAATTTCACTTCGCTAAACTCCCTCACTCTAACTATGATCCACAAGCAAGAAGACATCTCTAAATTGGTGTCTCGGCGTGTTGGACACATTATGAACACGATGCATAGACACAACCCATATATGACACGGCAGACACGACTCAAAAGTGAACTCCCCTAAATTTTACACGAGTAAAATTCTTTCAAAGGTAGTAAAAACCATAACTTTTCTTCTTCCACCCACCCCTACTGTCAAC
>NC_029774.3:25812595-25815885 GCF_000817695.3 Arachis duranensis | reverse complement strand
CACTACCAACATCTCTGGTCATCGCCGTCGTACGAGTGCTTGTCCTCCGTTTCCGTCATTGTACACGCTCCAAAGTTCTCTAGTCGCTCAATCTCAACATCTTTTCTTCACTGCTGTCATCTCCACTGTGCTTGTTGTTGTTGCTCCCATGCTTGCTACCATGTTCATCGCCCATCTGGTCACCATTTTTCTCCTCTATTTCAAGTAAGAGAGGATCATTCTTTTTCTGTCATTCAATTTTTGGTTCTGTACCTCTTATTTACTCTATACTTTTCTTTGGTTCTATTTTGTTCTATACTTCTCTTTGGTTCCATCCACATAGTTGCTTAATTATTCATTGTTCACAAACCTAATCCACTAATTCCTTTTAGCTGTAAAAAAGAAAGCTATTGTTTAGTAGGTCATCTTGCTTGTGATAATTAAAGGTTTTGATTGTGATCCTAGATGTATTAATGCCTATAAAGTTTATGATATTATAGTTGTTGTTATATGTTTAGTTGTTGTATTAGTCTGCTTTGGCTTTGTTTTAATTTGTTATTTGTGGTTTGCTCTCACTTTTCTCTCTATGATCTTAGTAAGTTCTTAAACTATCAGAAAAAATTGAATGTCAAATGTAAATTTGGATAGCGATTATCAATTCTAATATTTCACATTTAACTAGTGATTACATTGTTCAGTAGTTATTTCATACATAAGGAATTAGATTGTGCAAAAATAACTTTTGTTCTTAAATTATTGTAAAATTGTGATAGATGAGTTTAGAGAATGTTCAAAACAATTCTAAAAAAAGTGTAGATAAGTCTCTATGAAAATTTGTAATAAAGAAATATAAGATTGAAAGTGATGAAAATCTTGAGTTTTAATGTATATTTTGCAAGGTTTCATTAGTGGTTCTTACATTAGAGTAAGAACACACTTATTAAAAATTTCAGAAAACGAAATTAGATTTTGTGCAAAAGTTATATCAACAAAGCTTAAAAAAATTTAAAAACTTAAGAGTGAAGGTACATTGGTGCATGAAAATAAAAAGTTTAAGTCAATTTCTCTTTTACCTTTATCTAATGCAAGTGAACTTGATTCAAGAAAAAGAAGGGCTATTAGGTTTTTAGTGAATGCTTTTAATATGAATACAACGAAAACTCCAGATTTATATATTGCTAGAATATTTTTTTCATTTGGATTACCTTTTCATCTAGCATAGAATTCTTATTTTGTCAAAATTTTTTCTTATGCTGTCAATAATTATATTGATAGTTATATTCCTCCTGGTTATAATAAATTGAGGACAACTTTACTTGAGAAAGAAAAGTAACATGTGAAAAGAATATTAAGAGTCTACCAAAAATTCATGGAGTGAAGAGGGAGTGAGCATTATAAGTAATGGATAGAGTGATCTTCAAATGAGACCTCTTCTTAATTTTATGATTATAACTGAAAGTGGGCCTATATTTTTAAAAGTTGTAGATTGTTCATATGAGATCAAGGACAAGAATTATGTTGCAAAGCAAATAAGAGATGTGATAAGAGAATTTGGCCTCTCAAATATAGTGTAGATTATGACTAACAATGCACCGGTTTGTAAAACAGTTGGTTTATTAATTGAAGCTGAATTCTCATCTATTTATTAGACTCCTTATATTATTCATACTATCAACTTTACTTTAAAGGATATTTGTGTAGCTAAGAACACAAAAAAGAACAATTTTATTTATGAAGGATGTTCATGGATCACTCAAATTGATGAAGACGCATCTTTTATAAAAAAAACTTCATTGTTAATCATCATATGAAGTTATCTATATTCAATGAATTTAATATATTGAAGTTGCTTAATGTTGCTCTAACTCGATTTGCCTCCACCATTGTAATGCTCAAAGGGTTTAGATTGTTAAAGCAAGAACTCGGTTATAGTGAGAAGTATGTTGGGAATAAGACACCATTCCCCCTTGAGAAAACACCTTTGACAGAGAAATAAAATAGACACAATCACAAGACAAGAATTTAACGTGGAAACTCCAATTACCGGAGAAAAAACCACGGCCGTTGTCAAATGACAACCAGAGAATATCACTATGTGAAAATTGTTACAACACATAGACTTCTTTCTCTCTAACACCGGCACCCCAGTACACCTACACTCTCTCAAAGAAAATATCTAATTACACCTCACAACACTCTCTAATCAAAGAGTACAGAGGAAAAGAAAAATCAGATACAAGCTTAAAGTGTTTCCGACTGGTGCAAAAACAAATGGAGAACTTAGCCTCATATTTATAGCCTAGGCCACCCACTCCATTTGCTATCCTAAGCAATGTGGGACTAATTCAACCAAATCCTAACAATCTCCACCTTGATTGAAATAGTCACACATCTTCAGCTTCCATTGTCAACACCGACAATTCTTTGCTGCCATTGTCTATACCGACAATCATAGTTCAGAGAACTATCATACTCCACCATGAAAGTATACTCACTTGGAATTAGACCACTCCAAGCATTTCGCCTTGGTACAGATCGAAACCTTGCTGAAAATTCATGGTGCAACTTCCAAATTGGCTTTTCCTGGAAGTTCTTCAGCCATCGACCTAACTCCGCCACACACCTTGCATCTCAACACCAACCAATGCCCGTGTGCAATTGTGGACCCAATTGCCACAACTTATCCTTATCCATGGCAGTGCGGTAATACCATGAGGATACTTCTTGTCTTCTAGAGAACATCATCTTCATACCAGAGATCTTCTCCTTCAACGCCATGTGCAAACCTGATTGCATCAACACATCCTTTACTTGCATTTGCCACAAGCCAAAATTGATTCTTCCATCAAATTTCTCTATTGCAAGCTTCACAGCACTTGAATATCCTGACATTGTTGCAACCGTATACTGAAATAGTATAACTCAACTGTAGACCGTGCACCTAGGAAGGGTCCCCAGGAAAGAGAGGTGAGTCACAATGGACACACTTAAATACCAAGTCTTTCCTTAGCCAGAACCTTTCCAAACTGCACTCTCACAGTGTCACACTGCCTTCCAGCAACAACAACAGCAACCAAAGATCAACCTCAAGCTACAGGACAAAATTCTTTTCTGATGTGGAAGGTCAGACTAGGCTGCAACCACAGAGCATACTAAGAATAAATCCCACCGAACCGAAGCTCTGATACCACTTGTTGGGAATAAGACACCATCCCCCCTTGAGAAAACACCTTTGACAGAGAAATAAAATAGACACAATCACAACACAAGAATTTAACGTGAAAACTCCAATTACCGGAGAAAAAACCACG
>NC_029774.3:25810413-25811668 GCF_000817695.3 Arachis duranensis | reverse complement strand
CAACAACAACAGCAACCAAAGATCAACCTCAAGCTACAGGACAAAATTCTTTTCTGATGTGGAAGGTCAGACTAGGCTGCAACCATAGAGCATACTAAGAATAAATCCCACCAAACCGAAGCTCTGATACCACTTGTTGAGAATAGTACACCATTCCCCCTTGAGAAAACACCTTTGACAGAGAAATAAAATAGACACAATCACAACACAAGAATTTAATGTGAAAACTCTAATTACCTGAGAAAAAACCACGGCCGTTGTCAAATGACAACCAGAGAATATCACTATGTGAAAATTGTTACAATACATAGTCTTCTTTCTCTCTAACACCGGCACCCTAGTACACCCACACTCTCTCAAAGCAAATATCTAACTACACCTCACAACACTCTCTAATCAAAGAGTACAGAGGAAAAGAAAAATCAGATACAAGCTTAAAGTGTTTTTGACTGGTGCAAAAACAAATGGAGAACTTAGCCTCATATTTATAGCCTAGGCCACCCACTCCATTTGCTATCCTAAGCAATGTGGGACTACTTCAACCAAATCCTAACAATCTCCACCTTGATTGAAATAGTCACACATCTTCAGCTTCCATTGTCAACACCGACAATTCTTTGCTGCCATTGTCTATACCGACAATCATAGTTCAGAGAACTATCATACTCCACCATGAAAGTATACTCACTTGGAATTAGACCACTCCAAGCATTTCGCCTTGGTACAGATCGAAACCTTGCTGAAAATTCATGGTGCAACTTCCAAATTGGCTTTTCCTGGAAGTTCTTCAGCCATCGACCTAACTCCGCCACACACCTTGCATCTTAACGCCAACCAATGCCCGTGTGCAATTGTGGACCCGATTGCCACAACTCATCCTTATCCATGGCAGTGCGGTAATACCATGAGGATACTTTTTGTCTTCTAGAGAACATCATCTTCTCTCATAGAGAGAGCAACCAGAGATCCATGTGCAAACCTGATTGCATCAACACATCCTTTACTTGCATTTGCCACAAGCCAAAATTGATTCTTCCATCAAATTTCTCTATTGCAAGCTTCACAGCACTTGAATATCCTGACATTGTTGCAACCGTATACTGAAATAGTATAACTCAACTGTAGACCGTGCACCTAGGAAGGGTCCCCAGGAAAGAGAGGTGGGTCACAATGGACACACTTAAATACCAGGTCTTTCCTTAGCCAGAACCTTTCCAAACTACACTCTCACAGTGTCACACTGCCTTCCAGCAAC
>NC_029774.3:25798164-25802017 GCF_000817695.3 Arachis duranensis | reverse complement strand
GAATTAGACCACTCCAAGCATTTCGCCTTGGTACAGATCGAAACCTTGCTGAAAATTCATGGTGCAACTTTCAAATTGGATTTTCCTGGAAGTTCTTCAGCCATCGACATAACTCCGTCACACACCTTGAATCTCAATGCCAACCAATGTCTGTGTGTAATTGTGGACCCGATTGCCACAACTTATCCTTATCCATGGCAGTATGGTAATACCATGAGGATACTTCTTGTTTTCTAGAGAACATCATCTTCTCTCATAGAGAGAGCAATATTGCAAGTATCAGATTGAGAGCCTTTTTCTGAAACTGCATTACTTGGACAATTTCTCTTTACATGCCCAGGCTTTTCACATTTCTAGCATGTTACACTCCTTCCACGATTTCTTTTTCCATAATTGTCATCTCTAGCTACAAGCGCCAAATCTGATGAAGTGCTACCCTCATTTTTCATTCTTCTTTCTTCAGCAATGAGCTTACTGCAACTTCTTCAAAATTCAGAGTTTTCTTCCCATACATTAAAACAGGTTTGATATACTCATAGGAAGAAGGGAGAGACAATATGAGTCTCAGTGCCTTATCTTCATCATCAATTTTCACTCCAATTGCCTCTAATTCAGAGACAATACCATTGATAGCACTAAGATGGTCGGAGATTTTCACATTGTGATCCATGCGTAGATTATGGAACTGCTCCTTCAATAACAACCGATTTGAGATGCCCTTTGCCTGATACAACCCTTCGAGTTTATCCCAAAGTTCCTTGGCTGTTTTCATTCCTTGCACATTTGCAAGAATATTCTTAGCCAAACACAGGCGAATAGCACTTGCAGCTCTCAAATCTAGTTTCTCACATTCTTCATCCTTCATACCAGAGATCTTCTCCTTCAACGCCTTGTGCGAACCTGATTGTATCAACACATCCTTGACTTGTATTTGCCACAAGTCAAAATTGATTCTTCCATCAAATTTCTCCATTTCAAGCTTCACAGCACTTGAATATCCTGACATTATTGCAACCGTATACTGGAATAGTATAACTCAACTGTAGACCGTGCATTAGGAAGGGTCCCCAGGAAAGAGAGGTGGGTCACAATGGACACACTTAAATACCAGGTCTTTCCTTAGCCAGAACCTTTTCCGAACTACACTCTCACAGAGTCACACTGCCTTCCAGCAACAACAACAGCAACCAAAGATCAACCTCAAGCCACAGGACAAAATTCTTTTCTGATGTGGAAGGTTAGACTAGGCTACAACCACAGAGCATACTAAGAATAATTAAGCATGCTATTTTGATTCTTGGGTTTGTAATTTAAATTTGTTTGAATTCATTGACTAATATTCTGGTGAACACTGCAATATAATGCTGAATTTTATGTAATTGATGATGAATTTTGTGACTTGGTATTGAAAGAATGCTTGTTAGTTAAACTACTTTTTACTGTTAGGTTGGTTTAGAGTAAAATTAGAATTTTCTTATTAGGATTTTCTTGTTTATATGTAACTAAGCATGCTATTGTGATTCTTGGGTTTGTAATTCAAATTTGTTTGAATTCATTGACTGATATTTCGGTAAACACTGCAATATAATGCTAAATTTTATGTAATTGATTATGAATTTTGTGACTTGATGTTGAAAGAATGCTTGTTAGTTAAACTAATTTTTGCTGTTAGATTAATTTAGACTAAAATTAGAATTTTTTTATTAGGATTTCTCTTAATTGATACGTAATTTAGCATGCTATTGTGGTTCTTGGGTTTGTAATTTGAATTTATTTGAATTCATTGACTGAGATTCTGCTAAACACTGTAATATAATGCTGAATTTATTATTGATTTATTTTTCTGAGTTTTTGTTAATTGGTATCCTATTTGCAAACATGACAAATGGTCGTGGTCGTAGTCATGGTCGGGGTAGAGGAAGGGTTTCTTTCGGTACCCTCGAAAATTTTGGATCCACTTCCTCTACTCAAACTACCCCGATCACGTCACAGGTTACGGGTTTAGTGGACCAACTGTTCAACATGGTCCCTAACCCAAGCTACATGCCTCTGTCCATGGTGACGACGCCACCTCCTACCGCTCAGCAGCCTTTTACCACGGCGACGCCGCCTGTAGTGATGGAAGTCGCGGCCCCGAGTCCTCTCATGGAAGTGAGGCAGCTGATGCCCCTCTACCACCTCCCATCGTACGATTGACCATTTGGCCTGATGGTGGCACGTCATAAGTATCCCTTTGAGTCTTATATATTTCTTGATTATTGTTATTGCTAAAAGTGCCTGAAAATTGATTCTGGATTAGTAGATTTAGGTTTGATTGCCTGAAACTATTTAATGCCTGTTTATTTATCTTGTTTAGTGAATTTAGGTTTGATTGCCTAAAAGTGTTTCTGTTGGGAATTATACACCATTCCCCTTTGAGAAAATACCTTTGACAGAGAAATAAAATAGACACAATCACAACACAAGAATTTAACGTGGAAACTCCAATTACCGGAGAAAAAACCACGGCCGTTGTCAAATGACAACCAGAGAATATCACTATGTGAAAATTGTTACAACACATAGACTTCTTTCTCTCACCGGCACCCCAGTACACCCACACTCTCTCAAAGCAAATATCTAACTACACCTCACAACACTCTCTAATCAAAGAGTACAGAGGAAAAGAAAAAATCAGATACAATCTTAAAGTGTTTCTGACTGGTGCAAAAATAAATGGAGAACTTAGCCTCATATTTATAGCCTAGGCCACCCACTCCATTTGCTATCCTAAGCAATGTGGGACTAATTCAACCAAATCCTAACAATCTCCACCTTGATTGAAATAGTCACACATCTTCAGCTTCCATTGTCAACACCGACAATTCTTTGCTGCCATTGTCTATACCGACAATCCTAGTTCAGAGAACTATCATACTCCACCATGAAAGTATACTCACTTGGAATTAGACCACTCCAAGCATTTTGCCTTGGTACAAATCGAAACCTTGCTGAAAATTCATGGTGCAACTTCCAAATTGGCTTTTCCTGGAAGTTCTTCAGCCATCGACCTAACTCCGCCACACACCTTGCATCTTAAAGCCAACCAATGCCCGTGTGCAATTGTGGACCCGATTGCCACAACTCATCCTTATCCATGGCAGTGCGGTAATACCATGAGGATACTTTTTGTCTTCTAGAGAACATCATCTTCTCTCATAGAGAGAGCAACCAGAGATCTTCTCCTTCAACGCCATGTGCAAACCTGATTGTATCAACACATCCTTTACTTGTATTTGCCACAAGCCAAAATTGATTCTTCCATCAAATTTCTCTATTTCAAGCTTCACAGCACTTGAATATCCTGACATTGTTGCAACCGTATACTGGAATAGTATAACTTAATTATAGACCGTGCACTAGGAAGGGTCCCCAAGAAAGAGAGGTGGGTCACAATGGACACAGTTAAATACCAGGTCTTTCCTTAGCCAGAACCTTTTCCAAACTACACTCTCACAGAGTCACACTGCCTTCCAGCAACAACAACAGCAACCAAAGATCAACCTCAAGCCACAGGACAAAATTCTTTTCTGATGTGGAAGGTTAGACTAGGTTGCAACCACAGAGCATACTAAGAATAAATCCCACCAAACCGAAACTTTGATACCACTTGTTGGGAATAAGACACCATTCCCCCCTTGAGAAAACACCTTTGACAGAGAAATAAAATAGACACAATCACAACACAAGAATTTAACGTGGAAACTCCAATTACCGGAGAAAAAACCACGGCCGTTGTCAAATGACAACCAGAGAATATCACTATGTGAAAATTGTTACAACACATAGACTTCTTTCTCTCACCGGCACCCCA
>NC_029774.3:25731714-25796564 GCF_000817695.3 Arachis duranensis | reverse complement strand
TTGCCACAAGTCAAAATTGATTCTTCCATCAAATTTCTCTATTTCAAGCTTCACAGCACTTGAATATCCTGACATTGTTGCAACCGTATACTGGAATAGTATAACTTAATTGTAGACCGTGCACTAGGAAGGGTCCCCAGGAAAGAGAGGTGGGTCACAATGGAGACACTTAAATACCAGGTCTTTCCTTAGCCAAAACCTTTTCCAAACTACACTCTCACAGAGTCACACTGCCTTCCAGCAACAACAACAGCAACCAAAGATCAACCTCAAGCCACAGGACAAAATTCTTTTCTGATGTGGAAGGTCAGACTAGGCTGCAACCACAGAGCATACTAAGAATAAATCCCACCGAACCGAAGCTCTGATACCACTTGTTGGGAATAAGACACCATTTCCCCTTGAGAAAACACCTTTGACAGAGAAATAAAATAGACACAATCACAACACAAGAATTTAATATGGAAACTCCAATTACCGGAGAAAAAACCACGGCCGTTGTCAAATGACAACCAGAGAATATCACTGTGTGAAAATTGTTACAACACATAGACTTCTTTCTCTCTAACACCGGCACCCCAGTACACCCACACTCTCTCAAAGCAAATATCTAATTACACCTCACAACACTCTCTTATCAAAGAGTACAGAGGAAAAGAAAAATCAGATACAAGTTTAAAGTGTTTCCGACTGGTGCAAAAACAAATGGAGAACTTAGCCTCATATTTATAGCCTAGGCCACCCACTCCATTTTCTATCCTAAGCAATGTGGGACTAATTCAACTAAATCCTAACAAAGTAGTCTTCATACAAAGAAGATATTGTTGACAAAAGTTGAGTTTGTTACAAAAAAATTTGAGTGAAAATTAGTGACAAAAAATTGATTATGTTCTTGCTTTCACAAATCCTATTTATGATGTTTTAAGAAGCATATACAAGAATGTACCTACTCTTTATTTGGTTCATGAGACGCGGGATTCAATTATCAAGAAAGTGAAAAGTATTATATATATCTATATGAAAGAAAGGAGGAACAAGAGTCATCATCCTTCTATAATGTTGTGCACTCAATATTAATTTAAAATGAACAAAAAATAGTACACCCCTTCATCGTTTAGCACATTCATTGAATCCAAGATAACCCTTTATATTTATAATTTATATCTTCTATTTATAAGTATTAAGTAAAGATAATTGAATTACTACTATTTTTTCTCAACCACTAATTATATAGGTATTATAGCCACCAATGGTTTAGAAAAGATCATACACAAGTTTCTCCTCATCAAGACATTAAGATCACTAATGAGAGAATTAAATACTTGAAGATGTGTTTTCTTAATAAAGAAGAGAGGAGAATATAAACATTGAATTTGCAAGCTTTTTTTATGGTAGAGGGGTCTTTGATGATTATGACTCCTTGAATGATAGAGGCATAGTCGATCCAAAATCTTGGTGGCTAATTCATGGTGATAAAATAAAACTTTTTCAACCAATTGATCTTAAGTTACTTGGGCAACCATCTTCGTCTTCTTATTGTGAAAGAAATTGGAGCACTTGTTCCTTTATATATTAACTAAAAAGAAACAAGGTGAAGCTTAAAGTGTAGAAAATTTAGTATTTGTCCATACTACTCTTCATCTTCTTTTAAGAAAAACTCCACCATACAATGAAAGAGAAACTATGATGTGGGATATTGCTGGAGATGAGTTTCCACCAATTGATGAAGAAAATAGTATTCTTGAAGTTGCTAACATTTCTCTTAATGAACCGGAATTGGACAGAGTAATTTTTTCTAATGATGAAGATATCCACCATATATAATGAAAAAATAATATGACTTTAGATCATTTTTGTGTATAAATGTGATGTACAAAACTTACTAACTCTATTAAAACATAAGAGTTTAGGATTTTATCTTTTGAATATATATATTTAGGAAGAAATACATATCATACGGTTGTTTTTTAAAATAGTTATTAATTTAGTATTAATAAATATATATTATTTATATATATGTGTCCTTGTGTCCGACAATTTTTTAAAATTGGTGTGTCACCGTGTCCCGTGTCATGTCATCTGTTGTGTCCTTATCCGTGTCTGTACTTCATAAGATCCACTTCATTTTTCTTGAAGCATAAACTATGAATTTTATAGGATTGTAATAGTGAACTATCCTCTTTGCTCTTCTTATCTAGCGACCTTCTTACTTTAGCTATAAAAGGATTGGATTTTATTGCGAACATGAAATTTTTTTACTAGAATTACCTTTTCAATATTAGAAAACCAATGTACCTGGACCTAGTTAGAGAATTCTATGCTAACATGTTTCATCATGAAAAGAATGTTCACTCATATACTATGACTTGCTTCATGAGTGCCAACAAAATGCATTTAATTCAAGTAATGCGTTTGAGAATTTTATACAATAGCTACAGATGAATGTAAAACAAGATAATGATATTGTTTATCAATTGTATATCAGACAAAAGAGGGGGAAAATGGTTTATTTGTGAAGACTAAATTTGATTGTTATATAGAGGAAGATGTTCATCTTTTGCGTGTCGATTTTGATATTTTAGCTTAGTAGAAAGTGAATGGGGCTAAGTTTCCAACCCTTCAAAGATTTGTGAGAGATATATTTGCTATTCCTGTGTCTACAGTTGCTTCTGAGTCTTCTTTTAGTATGAGTGGTCAAGTAATTGCTCCTCATCGTGGTAGTCTTCATGAAGATATCATGGAAACTCTTATGTATAATCAAAACTGGTTGTGGGCAGCATATCGTCAAAGAGGTTATTTATGGTTTAACTGTTTTATTTGTTTATTTTAATGCTGAATTTATATATAGATTGAATAATAAATATTGATTTATAGGTGAAAAAATTGATTATCAAACTATAAATGATGATGATGTTGTATCTGATGTTATAGACTAGTGATAGTGTTGTTGCTGCAAATGAAATGCTCATGAACTTACAATGATTTTATTTATATTTTTTATTATTAATTTTAGTAAAGCTTTTAGTAAAATTGAACATTTGATGTTTTATGTTGTTTATGGGATGATTGTGTTATTTGTGGGATAATTATGTTGTTTGTGTTGAATTTTTAATTTGCATGCTCATAAGGTAATATAATAATATTGCATTTTTTTGGTAACCCACAAGTAAGGTCAAATACCCATGGGTTAAAAATGGGTAAGGTTGGATACTCACGAGTTGAGAATGGATAGAGTTAGGGTTGGGATGTTCTCAACTACTCGTAAGTCGGGTAGGTTGAGTTTATGTAAAAAATTAAACTTAACTCGCGGATAGGGTTAGGATTTGGTCCAAACTTTACCTTACCCTACCCATTGTCACTCCTAGATTAGATGTAGGTTATATTGCACTAAGTGACTGAATTAGGATATATGACAGTATAAACTTCTGTTATTTGTTCTATTTTACTATGTTCATTGTGAGATAAAAATAATTTATCTCTCCCACAATTGTTATATCAAACTTAGCTGCAAGATGTTTTCAAATTTGTTTTGGGGATAAATTTTAAAAGCTTAAAAAATGGTTCTAGATTCAATCTCCTTTTCTAAGTCATTGAAAATTTTTACTAAAGTATGTGTCACATCATTCTTAATCGTATATTTTTTTTTTGTACTACACACAAGTTTATGCTAGGTCAAGTTCTATACAAATTTTAAAAATTTTACAATATTATTATATCCTTAATGTTCAATATAGTACTTGTGGATACAAATTTGTGTTATTCTGGTTGTGATGAGTTTGAAATAGCAATACATTTTTTTTATAAGAAACAATTATGATTCTCCTTAATTCCTAAAATATTTTCTATCTTAATTCTATTAATGAAGGGATGACATGTAATATTAGATAGTATTTATTTAGTGACTGTATCTATTAAATTTTGAGACATAATGACACACTCATATTCTATATTTGATTTTCAAAAACATAAAATAAAAAAAGTCACACTAGTACATAATAGTGCACAAATATATAAAATTTGTGTATTACCAATTTATTGAGATATTGAAATACAAAGATCAAAACGTAAATTTTTTCACAATTAAATTTTATAATTCCAATTTTTATCCTTTCACAACTTCTCTTTTTTTTTTCTTTTTTTCTTCTTCACCTTTGCTGCATCTATCTTCTCTCTTTCTTTTGTCTCTTCTCCACTCCTCCTCAATGCCACGTCTTTTCTCCTTATCTCCACTACTTGTCACTTTTAATCTTTTTCATTCCTTAAAATTTCTCTCATAATTTAAAAGAGGTGTATTTGTACAAAGAAAGAGTTTCATCTCTATTTCTACCTTCCAACAAGCTCTTTCTCTTCTTTTTAGAGATATGTAAGTCTAGATTTGATGAATATAATAGATCTGGTTAAATTTTGAATCAAAAAAAATTTATTTTATTTTATTTTCTAATGGTATTTTTTTGTTTGATTTGTATTGTTTTGTTGATGAAGAATGACATAGTAAAAAATGATGGTCAAAGAGAGTGATAATATTTTTCTCTTATAGATGATGGTGAAGTATTGGTGATGGTGACCGAAAGAAGCAGTGGCGGTGGTGATTTTTTTTATGATAAAGATAATATTGATATTTGTAATTTATTATTTTGTTTTATGCATAATTACCAAATAAAATGATAATTTTGTGTCTCATTATGTCTATGTCTTTAATACTTGTGTATTTGTGTTTATATCTTCACCCATACATAAATCAAATATAATTTTACATAATATGTGACAAAATAAAATGACTTAAGAATAGGTGATGTATTTAGGATTGGCAATATACACTAACCATATCTACGGATATCCATTTCAATCTAACCCATTCAAGTAGGATTATAAGTGGAGCCGGTTGAGAATCAGGTAGAGTTAAAGTTTAGGTCTAACCGTATTCGACCTATTCGGACTCTCTAATATATTAGTATAATTTATAAAAATATTATGCATATAGAATAAATTGTGGGGATCGAACACACTTTTTCTGCTTTGTATAATTTTCTTGAAAATCATTCAGTCAATTATTATATAATTGTGTTATTAGTTTTAATAAAAATTTGATGATAAATTAATGTTTATATCATTTATAACTTTAATACATATTTAATTATAATTTTGTAGCTTTTAATTTTAATATAAACTTAATTTGGTAGTTTTTATATTATTAATATGTTTATTAAATAGTTTATGATTAAATATTATATATTTTTTATTTTACTGATAAAATCGGGTGTAGAATTTTAAGGTTTTCAATATGCGAGTATAATTATTATTGAGCCTAAATCGATGCTACTCTGTGCCACTCATTACCAGCCTTACACGTGTTACAAACAATGTTATCAGGTTAAGTTTGTAATATGTTTAATTTGACATGCATGTTATACCAATCACATAGTTTCAAATTTTTGCATCCACAAGTATACTAAATAAGCTAGTTTGGTCTATCAAAATCTAACAAAACGTGAGTCATATTAATCATTTGACTACTTTCTTGTATTTTTTTTCGTAAATTATAATTGTCAATATTTTTAAAACATACTAATTTCTCTTTAATATTTACACCCTGCCAAGTTCCAGATCCTATTATGTTATAAGTTATTATCTCGAAAATTTAGCCATCCAAAACCCTAGAAAAGTTAACTAGAATATCAAAGTTAGATTAAAATCACCAAAAGCTATTTATTACAGTTATAAAAAATAAACTAGTCTTTCATCTGTTATGTATAATTATTAAGGCTTAAAAATATAAAAGATTATTTGGCAAAGTGTCAAATGATGGGGAGGAATGACACCAAGGCCTATGGTCAATGAATTTAACCCTATCATCAATTGAAGTTTTGGAATTATTTCAAAATTTACCTTAGTTTGCAAGGTTCTACCTAGTACATTAATGGACAAGCGGGTCAATGTCTAGTTTGATGAGTGGTTTAAAACCGGTTTGATGTGAACCATAGTTTGATTGAGCTTATTATATATTAGGTTTAATAGCACCAAGGTAGGTTGCTGATTTTTTGTTGAACCAATAGGTCTGGAAGAATTTTTATAATTATGATTTACACTACAAAATGTTAAGTTCTTTCCTTATAATTTTAATTAATTTTCTAAATATTACTAAATTACTACAAAATATTTTTTATGAAAATAAAAAATTATGAAGCTCACAATTAGAAGAAGAGGATCAACACTGCAAAATACTTGTTAAACTATAATTAGTAGAAGAGAATCAAAATAGTTATCTTTTTATTTGTTGGAAGATTATTTGTTTAAATTTCAACTTGAACAAACTTATAATAAATAAATGGGGTCTTAAATAAAGAATGCTAGATAGTTATTAGAATTTATTATTTTTTATCATTATTTTTAGCTATTAATATTTAAAAGTATAAGTTAAAATATATTGTTGAATTATTAGACTAAAAAAATTAAGTTGAACACTAAAAATAATAGTAAAAAATAATAAATTTTAATATCTACCTAGCATTTCTGATCTTAAAATGTAGGATAAATTACATGAATAAATTATTTAAACTCACAAAATAATTTATTAATATAATTTACCTTAGAATACAATTAATGGAAAATATATGGACCTCAAAACTTCTCCACTAATAGTTGAACTACAGTGCTTCCTAGCTTGAATAATTATAAAGCATAAACCAAACATAACATTATATTAGTGCAATAAAAAAATAAAATTCAAATAATCTTTGAAATTATTGATTTCATATATTATAATGATTACATTAAACATCATGATTTTAATTTCTTAATTTTTTCTTTGATTTTTTTATATTTATATAAAAGATAACATGAACTTAAAGAATCTAAAATAAATCAACAAAAACCTAGATATACTTTACCAGAAATTTCCGAGTACTTAGCATGACATCTTTCTCTGCATTGCTCTTTTTCTTTTGAGTTGTTTTGATAAAGTATCCTACACTTTTCATAACATTCTTTTAGATTTTCAGCTGCTACATAATAAGGCAGAGTCCAAAATTGTTTAAAAACAGTGGCGTGAAATTCAACAATAATAGCAAAACAAATAATAATTATCAACATTGTTGGTACATGTGTCGCACCATTCCTAGCCATCGGGCTTTCTATTGATTTCACAATATACCCAAGTTTTATACATGTTTAAATTTTTCTTTGGTTATTATATGCAACATATTCTATAAATAGGTTGGCCTTATAATTTTTCAAGAGTTGAAGTTATTATTATAAACAAAACCAAAAATCACATTGCAGAGAGTATTATAGTAAAATATTTTATTATTTTGATTAGGTTTAAGTGACTCTTTAGTTCAACAACCTTTTAAAAGTAATCATTATTTAATAATGCTATTTTATTTTATGTAGAAACTAATATTATATATTGTACTCTAAATTGTTGAATATTACATATTACTTAACTTACAAAGGTGTTAAAAGCTATATGTCTTAAGGAACATTGAAAATGTAATATTAATTCCACGTGTAATGATAGTGAGAAAAAATGGCTTAATTGCTTAAATGATAACTTAAGAAAGGTGAATTGAGTTGTTAAGATATCTTTTAAATCTTTATATATAGATATCTAGGGTTTCAATATGATATATAGAGCTTTAATTACCTCAAACCCAAAACCAAATATTCATCATAAGCATTTAAAATTATAATTAGTTGTTTTCTGTTTTTTTATTTTACTTCCGCATACTTTTCTCGTCAAATATCACATTTCTACTTGTGATTTTTTTTTATTCTTTGATTATACAATTTATATACTTTTGTGAATGTTTTTAATAACCAAATAAAAATATGTTTTTCGCTTTCTACTCCAAATTTTTTTTGAATTTTATCATGAACACTTTTTTTGTTAAACACCTGTCAAAAAATATATTTAGTTGCAATTATTTCTGTCCAAAATTTTTTATTTAGACAATTTTTTTTTAACTTGAGCATACATCTTAGCATATCTATGATAATTATATTCTTTTTTTATTTAACAACTCTATTTTATTTAAAAGTATATTTAATTATTAGTTGATGTTGAATTTTATATTACTTAAAATAATATGAACAATCAAAATATTCTCTCTCTATTCATTTTAAGAATTTTAATTTTACAGTGATTTTATTTTTCAGCAAATATTTTAAGAATCTTGAAGGCATCATGTGCTTTATTTTAGAAAATACACTCATATATTTTTATTAAAATTATCAATAAAAATTATAAACTACCTAATATTACGGCTTGGAAAACAACCTTAATAGAACAAAAATCTAACTACACAATTTAAAATAGTATTCTAATTTTCCATGACTTTTTAGTACCGAATAAATCTACATACTTCTTGTCCTTGACAAATCTCACAAATAGGGGTGGCAACATGTACCCTACACGCGGGTACCTAATCTAATTCCACCCGATCGGGTAGAGTTGTCAATCCGATCCGCAGCGGGTAGGATATGGAGCGGGTTGGATTCTCGTGCGGGTCGGATAGGGTGCGGGTTGAGCCTCAACCCTACCCGACCAACTCGCACCCTATATATGTATATGTTATATATTTATATAAAAATATATTTCAAGTGGATGTTGAACCAAAGACCTCTCACTAAATGAAAAAGATCCTTAGCCACTAAAAAAAGATCATTAATTGATCATTTAATATTTTTTACATAAAAGTCAGTTCTATTTTAATTATCATGAAGTTATATAATAATTTTGCATCTTTTTTATAACCTGTGGGTAGGATCAGATACCCACGGGTTGAGAGCGGGTAGGGTTAAGGTTGAGATATTCTCAACCCGCGAGTAGGGTAGAGTTGAGTTTATATAAAAATATCAATCCGCAAGTAGAGCTAGGATTGCCTTCAAACTCTACCCTACTCTACCCGTTACCACCCCTACTCACAAACACAATTAAAAATATGAATATATGAATCATTAGTAAGTCATAAACTTGTGCTTTTTTAGATAAGTAATCCAAAAAACAAAAGAAAAAAGTGAAAATGTCTAATCTGTATATGCCACCTAGAGTCAACTAGTTATTACCAGGTACTACAAAACTTACGCAAAAGAAATTCACATGTTATATTTTCAATGAAAATATTCTATTATTTAAAGTCATCTTTACCTTATCAATGAATTTTTTTTTGTTGTCAAACATAATACAATACCCATGATAGATTATTTTCTTATATTCCTTCTCAGGTAACAGCCTCACGGTAAAATATAATTAAGTTTAAGAGTATAAAAAATGAGAAATATAATTCTAAGAACTATCATTCAATTTAATTGATGTTTTTCTTTTACTTCCATAGAAATCTTTGTACTATATTATCCAAACTTTACTAATGATTTAATTGACTCATCTAGTGAAGAAAATAATTCTTTTCTACCCCACACATGATTACTACATGTATTATTTCAGTATCATATATTTTTATCTTCAACAAATTAATTACTAGCAAAAAGTAAAGTTTGAGCATCAAATTATCACCCGTATTTTGAAGCTAATTTTTTACAATAATTACTTGATTGTTATTTATCATTCTAAAATTGTACTATGTTATTTTGTGTCCATATTATATTCACAATAGAAGCAATAATTGAAATGAGTTCTCTTTTGATAAAAATTGCTTTGACTTCTTTTTCGGTTAGCAAACTTAAAAATTTATTGGAAAAGTATAGGTAAACAATGAAAATACTAAATAATGTGAACAATGGATATGTCGGATGTTCAATTTATTAGGTGTACACATAGTTATCCTAATGTTAATGTTTAGAAGGTAATTTGGGAGTGAAGTGCTTTTTTATTTACCCGTTGTTCATATTGTTCAAAAAAGTCATTCTTTACCTAACATACCCCAAATTTATTCTACCTCTTTTTGATACGCTGCAAAATTATTATCTCTTTTTGGTTGTAATTGTCATAATTTTTTTCTCTGAAATTTTAATATTCAATCAAGATGAGAATTTCATCATTTAAATAAATGTTACAAGATATTATTTTTAAAATTTTCTCAGATTAAGATAACTCAAATCACCACTGATATAAGAACTATTAGTTATTATTGCTTTAAATTTTTTCTGGCTAAACTTGACCTAGATCAATACAAGTGATCTAAGAATTTTAGATATTCTTAACACTAATACAATGACTCAAATAAACCCGAGTCATCTAAAGAACATTAGATATTTTAATCTTAAACCTTCTCAAACTTAATTGCAAATGGATTGAATTAGAATGAGTAAAAATATGTAGAAACACATTTTACTAGTTCTGAGGTCCTAGTTCCAATATATATCTAAGACTAAGAGTTATCTCATATATTTGTGTTTAGATTTGAAGAGTTGGCACTGTAAATTCTTGAAACATTTTAAATGGACGAGTTCGAGGTTTTCTTACATATTACAAGGGTTTTTTAAGTAGGCAATGTGCAAATACTTTCATAAATACTTGTTGGCTGTAAAATTATATTCTACCTTAGTAAGTTGATTAGCTGAGTGCTGAAAAATCACTTCAACCTTTTAATATATAAAAAAAAGCAGAAGAAAGTGACAAAACAATCTTTAAAGACTTACACTTCGAATAAATTAATTTTTGAAAAAAATATCAATAAAATCTTTTACAATAATAAATATAAACACATTATCTCTAAATTAATTCCTATAATTAGGATAAAATATCTTAATTTTAACTAATTTGTCTATATCCGAAATATAAATTTTCAAAAATTTATTTGTAATTTTATTCAAAAGCAAAAAATAAATAAATACATGTACACAACTAAGCATAATTAAAGCGTAAGGCAAACGATAAAAGCAGTTTATTAAGAAACAAAACCAATTTATACATTACAATATCGTGAGCAAATTTTATCGAGAGGAGTTAGCATTTTGATGTTTAATAAGAGAATAGTATGCCCCATGAAGGGAAATTAACTCATTATGTGAACCTTGTTCCACAACCTTGCCACCCTTAATGACAGCAATGGAGTTGGATCTTTGTATTGTAGATAGCCTATGTGCCACAACAATGCATGTTCGTCCAACCATCATCTTCTCAAGTGCTTCTTGGACCAAATTCTCTGACACACTGTCCAATGCACTTGTAGCCTCATCAAGAAGCAATATTGCTGGATTCTTTAGTATGGCCCTTGCTAATGCTACTCTTTGTTTCTGCCCTCCTGAGAGTTGAACCCCTCTTTCTCCACAATATGTCTCATACCCATCTTTCATTCCACTGCCATCATCACAAACACAAATATGTCATTTTTATTTTCATGACTTTTCTCAAGATATAAAAATTTAAATATTTTTATAAAAGTTTAATTACTCTGTTAGTATTCGTATTTTTACCAAGTTTTTAATTAGATCTTTAGACTTTAAAAGTTTGTAATTGAGTCATTATACTGATAAGAATTTGTAATTAGATCCTCACTTATTATTTTTCAACAAAAAACACATTATTCCTAGAATATTTGGTTTCAGAACATTTCATAATTTATTTTACTTAAAACAAAAAAAATATTTCAAAAATATTTTGTAATTTTTAACAAAAAAATAACTTGAGGAGGCCTATTTGCAAATTTTTATCTAATATAAGAACTCAATTACAAACTTTTAAATTATAGAGGCTTAACTGAAAAGTTGATAAAAAAAAAAGAGTATGTATTTTGGAGGAAATAGAAGGAAGACAAGTTTTAGGAATAGAGGAGAGAAGAGTGAGAAGGATTGTATTTTACTTGAGTCTTGACAATGTGACTCACCATTTTACAGATAACGATCCTCTCATGTTATAACTAAACATTTTATTTCACATTTTGCCATAATTGTTTATCTTTTAATTTGTTAGAGCAATCAAATCAATGGTAAAGATGTGATGAACATGATATCGTAAGGTTCATTTGAACATGAGAAGACCCAAATCCTTAATTTATTAAACATATATGCTCACTTATTCACGAGTCTTACCAATGGTTCTTTTTAGGTGTTTTGAAATGAGTTGTTGGACTTGCAAAATTAAGCTATGATGATATACTATGACCACTCATGATCCTTATTTGAAAGGAGTGATTATCAAAAGGAAAAGAATGTGATGTTTTTCTCTATATATTAGTTCTTGTATTGTACCTTATGAATTCATGAGCATTAGCCATAGCTGCAGCCCTTCTTATCTCAGATTCAGTAGCCTCTTCTTTTCCATAAGCAATATTTTCTCTAATGGTTCCAGCAAAAAGTGTTGGCTCTTGACTCACCAATGCAATATGTGACCTCAGCATTCTCAAATTATATGACACAATATCTTGTTCATCTATACACACACTTCCCTTCAAAGGATCATAAAATCTCTCAACAAGACCAATAATGGTGGATTTGCCACTCCCACTATGCCCTACTAGTGCCACTGTTCTCCCAGCTTCAACTGTGAGACACAAACCCTTAAATATCATTTGATCAGGCCTAGTTGGATATGCAAAGAACACACTCTTAAGCTCAACTTTACCCCTAATCTTCCTTCTTTTATCTGACCCCCATGATGTCTCAGGATCAATCTCGCTTTTCCGGTCCAAGATGGCGAAAACCGATCCGACTGCACTGTTTCCTTTAGATATGTCATTTGTCATGCTTCCAGCCTCTGCAATGATGTAAGCAGTGAAGAGCAATATCAAGAAGGCTTGGAACAGATGCTTGGGAGTAATGTCACCATTCACAAGGAGCCTCCCACCATACCAGTATGCTAAAGCTGTGGAAGCAGTGTTGAAGAATTGGGAGCTGAAAAGGCCGAAACCCGAAATCCAAGAATGCCTAATGCTCTCTTGCTTAGGGCCTAACATAGTGGATTGGAAGAGTGACATCATTCTCTTCTGAGAACTGAAGGCGGTTATTGTTCTGTGGTTTATAACTGCCTCACTTGCCAGCTGGCTTCCTTCTCGTTGTGACTTTCGCACCTTTTCAGCCATGCTTTTCATTAAAACACTCCTTGCATAGAAGCTTCCGATGACAATTGGCTGCACTGCAATCATCACAAGGGACAGCTTCCACGTCAGCACGAGTCCTAGAGCATACGCAAACAGAGAACCAAATAATGCCTGTGATAACAATGACATCCGATCGCCTACCAGTGATCGAACCAAGTTGGCTTCGGAAGATAGTCTTGCGCAGATCGCCGCGCTGGTGTTCTCTTCCTGGTCATACCATCCTATCTCAAATGTCATCAGTTTTTCTAGAAGCTTCTCGCGGATTCTTCGAGTCAACCTTTCGCCCATGACTGCGAAATTGTAGTGTTGGAGGATGCTTGTGAAGAAGTTAAAGACACCGATTCCTAAGAAAACCAGGGCCAGGCGTCGAGTCTTGGACTTCATGTTATCAGTGTCAAAGTAGATAGATATTAGCAATCCAACACAGTATGCATTTATTGGTTGAACTGCTCCAGAGCCCAACGCTCCCAAGAGTCCAAGCAATGCTCTACCCCACTCAGGAGCACTTAACTTTAGCAATTGCCACTGTGACGGAGCCGGATGATGCAATCGTTTCGGGTTATCTTCGAAACTATCATCA
The DNA here is from genome assembly GCF_000817695.3 of Arachis duranensis. NCBI lineage: Eukaryota > Viridiplantae > Streptophyta > Magnoliopsida > Fabales > Fabaceae > Arachis > Arachis duranensis. The sequence continues at coordinate 25,782,989 of NC_029774.3, read as the reverse complement.
TCCAGATCATATTGAACTGTGTAGGAGTAAGGAGTTCCCATGGAAAGTCCCTGACTGAAGGGAGTGAACATTGGAGTGCCATGTGTGCTTGATGTGAAACTCACTGAAGGGCTTTGAGGAGTGCTGATCCTTTGTGTGCTCCTTCGCTCCTTGGGAGCATTGGAACTAGGCCTTGGTTCATCATTCTGAGCTGTTACTTGCTGCAACTCTACCATTCGGGCGTAGGCTCCGCCTTGTCCGTCATTCAAGTCCATCAGCTCATTATGGGTGCCTAATTCAATCACTCTGCCTTCTTGAAGGACAGCAATGAGGTCGGCCGTTTGTATCGTCGATAAACGGTGTGCGATGATGATTGTTGTCCTTCCTTTTGAAACTTGATCTATTGCAGCCTGTACTACCCTTTCGGATTGTGCATCCAGAGCACTGGTTGCTTCATCAAGCAGGAGAATCTTTGGATCTCTAAGTAATGCTCTTGCTATGGCGATTCGCTGCTTCTGTCCGCCGGATAATTGAAATCCAAACTGTCCAACCTGGGAAAAGAATCATAGTAGTTTGCAATAAGAAGATTCAGTCAAACATATTAAGTGTTACCTCTTCTTGCATACTGAAAATTTAGTTTCTTCGTCACTTTAGGCCCTATTAATTTGATAACGATATGAATTTGAGGATAGAAATATAGAGGTACTGAATCACATAAGTTTGTTTAGTGAAGAAGATAAATATGAAACAATATAGGAACTAACTTTTAGTTAGTTAACATTAAGCAACTTTTCTTTCATAATTTTAAAATTTCTCAATTTTTGAAAGATTTAGAGTTTATGATTTATAATTTAGAGTTTAGAGTTAAGAGTTTATGATTTAAGTTTTAAAATTTAAGATAAACAAAATAATTATAAAAAAATTGGCTAATGTATGCTGAAAAAAATTAACTCCCTAGCGTTACTCAATAAATATATAACAGATAAAATGTCTGTGGAATAAAATTAAAGGGACAGTAGAAATAAGAATAATAAAAAATAATCTTAATATGTCGCAATGTTTCAATATTTTCGATTTTTAGACATTTAAAAAAATAACTGCAAGTTTGATATTGAATGATAAAACTTAAATGAAAGCATGCTCAAAGCAACTTCAAAAGATAGCTTTACCATTAAGAAATCTCTATTTATTTACATTTTAATTTCTTTCTTTTCTCATTCTTATCTAGTTTATTTGGCTGCCCTACTATTTTTTTTTTTTTTCTGATAGGAGTTGGAGTTAGCTTACTTGAGTTTCATAACCATCTGGCAACTGAACAATGAAATCATGTGCATTTGCTGACTTAGCTGCACTTATCACATTTTCCATTGAAGCCCCTTCTTTTCCAAACAATATATTCTCTTTAATTGATGTAGCAAAAAGAACAGGCTCTTGATTCACTAGGCCAAATTGGGATCTAAACCATTTCAACTGAAGTCTACTAATCTTGTGACCATCCAATAGTATTTCTCCCTCAATAGGGTCATAGAACCTCTCAAGAAGTGCAATGATTGTTGATTTTCCAGAACCACTACCACCAACAAGGCCTACTCTCTTGCCTGCTGGAAAAGTGAGATTGAGTCCTTGTAAGATTGGTGTGTCTGGTCTTGATGGATAATTGAAGTATATGTTCCTGAATTCAATTTCTCCTCTAACATATGACAAGGCCTTCCCCTTTTTGTCTTCAGAATCTATGGATGGTACCCTATCAATCATTTCGAAAAGGCGAGTGACGGCAGTAGTTGCTTCTGTTATGGCAGTTAAATTTGGAAGTGCACTTAAAATGCTCCTGAAATTCATGAATAACATAATAATATTAGACTAAACTAGTACTCTTCAAGAATATTCTCTGAAAGAACTGTGACATGATAACAATTTAGTCATTAAAAAGATTTGTGATATCAATCAAGTCCTTATTGTTATATCACATATATTGTTAGACTAGCAACACAATATGCATATGAATAGAAAAGATCAAGTAAATGTCATAACCACATTTTCAATGATAATAGTGTTGTTAAATGTACTTTTAGAATCTAAATGAATGTCATGCAAAATAAATGACACAAATTTTTTTGGAAGCTATTTTTTGAAAATAAATACAGAAGCATTATTAGAAACTAAACTGATGTCATGTATATTTTTCAAGAGACTAAATATCACAGAAATGTAATGTAACATAAAAACGCAAATTATTCAATGTGACTCATGTTTATGTATTTCGAGAGCATGATGGCAGTGGTGTGAAATACATTACTATGGTGCTAGAAATCGGTGGCACTGATTTCTTTGAGCTATGTATGGTAGTGTGCAGAAATCGCACCTACCGATTTCTACTGTTTAATAATTTAAAAAAAAATAGAAATGACACTCACCAATTTCAATTATTTGTTTTTTAAAGAAATTCAGAAATTGCACCCAACAATTTTATTTTTAAATTTTAAAAAAAAAATTTAGATATCACATCCATCGATTTTCCTAAATCACCCTAGCAATATACCTTTTTGCATTCACTCCCATATTATGGTAAAATTCTAAAAAAATCCAATATTTTTTAATTAAAAAAATGTCCCCATAAATAAAAAATTTGCCACATAAAAATGTAATGTAAAACAAGAATTAGAAAAGGGGAAAACCACTTACAGCCCTCCCATGAGTACATTGAAGCCAGCCACAAAAACATGACCACCCTTTTCTCCTTTTTCAGTGATAAGAATGGTTCCAACCCAAGCCTGAAAACCCCAACTTATATAAATAACTCCCATGCTCCCTAACATCAACCCTTTTGCAAAACCTTGCTTTATTCCTAACTCCATGGTTTTCTGAAGGGCACTGCTGAATTTGTTCAGAGTTTGGTTTTCCCCAACATAGGAATAAACAGTTCTTATTGAAGATATTGCTTGCTCTGCAATCCCACCAGCAACACCATAAGACTCAATCATTTTCATTGTCACATCCAACATCATCTTCCCAAACATGAGAGCTGGGACTATGAACATGAGGGAGAGTGGTATGGCTGCAAGTGTGAGTCTCCATGAAAGCACAAATGCAAAGATGTGGCAGAAAAAGAATGTTGACATGTATGTCAAGCAGTCTGGTATCTACACACACACACACACACACACACACACACACAAAGTTCTAAATTAGTGTATGCATAAAGAATAAAAATAAAGGAAATTTCTTTTCAAACTCTTGGAAAATATCTATTGAAAGGATTCTAAACTAACAAATCTCTAACCATTTTTTTGTAAGGAGACATAAATTTTTAACTAAAATTAAATATTTATAGGTCCCAAATCATTAAAAAAAAGTTAAGATACATAGATCTTTTTGTTGACTAATCAAAGAATTTATATATTTCAAAAAAGAATTTATGTCGTATTTTATTTTTACTATGTAAAGGACCTATAAATAATAGTCAAAGATTTATTTATCCTTTAATCTTTTGTTTTATAAAAAAAAAAGGAGACATATTATTAATCCTTCTCTACATGTATAAATTTTTAAATAATGAAAGATGAATTTATCATTTTTTTTTCAAATATGGAAAAATAAATCTGTTTTCATACTTTTTGTTAAGAAATGATTGAGGGTTGACTTTAAATATATGTGATGATAAAAATAGCAGAGAAAGCAAGTTTAGTTTGGGGAAAGCATAATAGATCAGAAGTTAATAGTGAAACCTTCTCACACAAGGCAACTTGGATGGTATTGGCATCTGAGGAGATGAGTGAGACAACTTGGTAAGTTGTTGAAGTACCAGCTGTCTGGCTATCAAAGAATCCAATTTCTTGTCTCAGCACTGATTTCAAATATTCCATTCTCATTCTTGAAGCCTGTCTCTCTGCAGTTCTTGCCCAACACATTCCTTCTGCAGTCGCATAAAGCAAAATAGATAGCTGGAATTATTATCTTTAACTTCCAAATTGAATTATGCTTTGCAAAATCAAGGTAACTGTGAATTCTGAATTATGCAGCTTACCTACAAAAGCTGAAAGTCCAACACCAATTGCAACTAATAAAAGCCTCAATGCATACTGAAATTAAAACAAATAAATAAGGTGAAGTCAGGAAATATCAAAAGTTGTTGCCTAATCATATTCCTAAAAATCAAAATTTTCGGAATAAAGGATAAGAAAAATAAACTCTACTTTTTCGTATAAAATTTTAATACTATATCGTGATTTCTCTACATCAATATTTCATGCTATTGAACAAAGACATATAAATTGTTTTATATCTGTCATAAAATTATTTGTCCCACATACTTAAACTGATAGAAGAAAGCCTTATGCTGAAATTCTTTTTTTTTTTTAGATCAATGAAGAGCTAATGAAAAAAAAATTGTTTCTTGAATTTCTCACAAGAGAAATGTAAGTTCTAAATTGAATAAATGCTAAGAGATTAACAAAAAGCAATTTCCTAAAAAGGTGCATATTACATTAGAATAGATGAAGCATATCACATAAAAATTTAAATATATGTATGGCAAAAGAGAATAATTATATATAGATTATTTAAATTTAAATGAACAAGCCTCACCTTGTTCACATCATGCATACCCAATTTGGTATTCTTGTCTCCATAAGCATTGATAACATCACTAAGAATATACATCATAAGAGGGTTCTGCAATCCATCACCAATGCTTCCGATGGTCCCAAACAACATTAACAACTTGTCCACACCATCTGCATAACGAAACATGCTATTGTTCCCCATTATTGCTACCTTCACTTGATGCTCTCTTTGGAGAGAATGAAATGAAAGATATATACCCTATTTTTTATTTTTTTCCCCCTCTACTAGAGATTTATTAAGCTACATATGTCACTAATGCACTAAAATATATACTTGAAAAAGATTTATATATGCTTGGTCAGATTCTTAGTTAAATAGATGAGTATGGACTAACAAATGGCTCTTGTTGTTGTCATTTTAGAAACAAGGCCGTTTGATAAAACATGGACATAGAGTGAAAATGGCCGCCGGGCAAATATATTTTATTCAAAATTTAGTTATTTTATTTTAACTATAATCATTTTTGTGCCTATATACATAACAATTTAACTTTCTCATGAAAATGATTTAACAAGATATTAGAAATTTTTCGCCAATAAGTTTAGAATTTGATCTTATTACTTTATTCCTCTAAATGAAAGTTGATTTTTGTACAAGATAAAAAATGAATCTATACATCAATTATATAATTCTTCAACAAAGAAAAGAAAAAGCTGTTAAACTCTTCAAATATAAAATATTCATGTCATTTTTTAATTACCATGATATTGATACATTGTCTGTGTAACTTTGTATGGTTGGTTGTTTAATATCGTGGTTCTAGACATAGTTAATTTAGCCAGATGCATTAATTTTATTCCATGGGCTCTTTTGTATTTTGTCATCTTCAGGTTATATAGACTTGCAGAGAATGATTCCTTTGTTAACTGTCAGATAATGAGTGTGGCCAATTGAAACTAGTAAAAAAAGTTTTGCCAACTTAGGAAGGCAATAATCATTCGATATTTCTAAGGCGTTTTAATTTGTATTATCATGTATTATGTAGGGCCAAAGTCACATTAGGGATTCAAACATAATTTTATCTTTCTTTTTTTTGTTAATTCTCAATCAGTACGGCTTCATTCCATATCAATATAAATTAATATACATGTATAATAATAAAATAAATCAGTGTAAAATAAATATTGTCATATAAATAAAATTATACTGTTTGAGTCGACTAATTGTTATTTCAAAAGTTATTAATATAATAAATCTTTATTAGATGACAATGTATCATATCAAAATTAAATTCTTTAATCAGTAATGTAAGTGTCATATTTTGTCATGGATAGTTACTTCAATCTCTGATTTTTTTTTTTTTTTATAGTTTTTGCCACTTGTAAGGATTAAGGAACCGAATTGTAATTATCTAACCTGGCAGTTTATAATGTGTATTGCTGCCGGCCACACCTAACAAGAAAAGCCTGTGAGAGATTGAGACAATCTTTGTTGCATCAACTTGATTTGGTCATAGGCGAAGTTTAATTCTGGATTCTTATTTAGTATATTGTCTGTTATATATGTTCGTTCAGTACAATAAGAATTTGAATTTGCACTTTATTCCGCTTAGCATAGACTTCTCACTTTTTAAATATTTGTGATGATGGATGCATAAGCTTTCTATTTAACCTTTAAGCTACACAGAAGGATCTGGTTTTCATTATTTATTTATTTATTTAGTTTTGGTGTAGAATGTGGCATTTTGTTCTGAGGTTACTATGGTTCGGTTATGATTGGCATCCACAGCAAGTCTTGTTGGACAGAGAAAATAAATATATCATAAAAATAAAATCAGTTTAATTTAATATTTTCAACATAAAAATGTTCTTGCATGATCTTCTAATATGTCAATCTGGGAGATTTTTACCAAGTTAGTGAGAGAAATTTATCTGTATACAAAGTTAATCTATCTAATGTAAAGTAAATTAATTTTGACTCTTTCTTGTAAAAGTTAATATATAACCCAGTCTCGTGTATATGTCACTTTTTAGCAGATAATAAAGCTAATATTCAATTACTATTATCAATGAGGTAAAGATAATATATGATTGAAAAACAAAAATAATGAGTGATTACATAATATTTGTAATCAACCAACTTGGTTCATCAAGTAGTCAGCTCACTCGACTGTTTAAATAAGTGTCGAGAGTTCAAATCCTGTCTTGTGCATGTAATAACCCATTGGCAAATAACAAATCTTTAAATGGAGCTCAGACCACCACAATTAGTCCTTGACCAGTTAACCTATCTGATTAGGTAATACTGTGAGAAACCAAAAAAAATATTTTTAATAAAGTTCAACCAAATACCTTTAACTTCTTTTTTCTTTTTAACCTTTAGTGGCGAGCTCCTAGTTGAATCTCTAGTTGAATCTTTTAAATTATGCATCTTCACCTCCTAGTCTCCTACTATTAATTTGGATTAGAAATTAATTGTATTAGAAATTATAACTTAATTTGAATGCACTGTCAGTATAAAGTAGTTTTACACGTGCATTCAATTACGTAACGACTGCACGACTGTGTAAAACGCTTTACACTGTTAGTGCATCAAAATTAAACTCTAAACATTAATATCTAAAATTAATACTTGAGGTTTAAGCAAGTAATTGTATTAGAAGTTAGTATTTGAATTTTATTATAAAAAGACTAAAATTTGTGCAGAATTCATTTTAAGAGACTAACCAACTTTTTTTTACTTAATTTTAAAGAGAAAAAAATGTCTTTGTAGTTCAAAAATGCCCTCGTTGATTGTATTAAAAATTGAAAACCCGATATAATTTTAAAAAGACAAAAATATTCTTGTAATTAATATTTAAAGTACTAAAATACTCTTTAATTGTTAGCATGAAAAAACTAAATTATCCTATAGGATTAATTAAATTTGTATATTTCTTTATTGATTTATTAAAAAAACATTAGATCATAGTATGACTTTTTTTTAAAAAGAAAGAAAGAGATTGCTCAGACTCAATGATCCATACAAGTAATAAAAATTATCGATTTGTGCAGACAAAATTTTGCGTGTAAAGGTGTAATTTCTTATCCACGTTACCAAACTTTGGGTGCTTGTGATAAAAATTGGGTTCATAATTCATATGATAAAAAGTTTAGAAATCCATATTTACGAGAGATCCCCAACAGTATCGCCATTTTCATTACCAACCATGGTCCTTTAAGCATCCAAAGATACTTTCACCATAGTTGAAAGCTCCCTCCTTCAAAAAGTATAAAACAGCTTCCAAAAAAACACTTATCTTATAAAATTATTTTTAATTTTAAATGATTATTAAGATAGAAATTTTAAACTCCTACAATATAAATACAGGTTGTAAAAGACCATTAAAGAAAATTTGTATTACCCTTGTGGCTTGAGCTAATATAATTAAACAATCATTGGTTCTCCTAAAATTTAAGTTGATTTATCTCTATGGTTGCACTTTTATACTTTCAGTAAACATTTTTCTCAAAAACCTCAAAATGCTACGAATCAAAATGACAAATTACCACTGACAACCAGACAAAACGAGCACTAAAGTCTCCTTATAATTTAAGTCATATAATATTTTTTTATTTTTTTTATATTATTTGATAGTATTTTATAAAATAGGACACTAATCTCCTTATAAACATGACTTTGACCTCTCTCCTGAGAATATTTATGTAGGCTTGATAAATTAAGACGTGTTGTGTATCACTAACCTGGGACGAGTTCATGTGTCCTTAAAAAGATGTTTGCTAATCTTTATTTTCTTAAGCATGAAGCATCTGCATCAAGCAAATGGCAATAAAAAATGAAGAAGAAAATAAGAACTATTTTTCAAGTATAGGATCTCTCAGATATAAGTAATTAAGGATAGATTGCAGTACTCTGTCAATGTCAATTTCAGTTAATCTAATCAGTCATATTTTCTATTGTATTTGTAAAGTTTCATCAAAATACAATAATACACACAGCATTAGGTGGATAGATAGATGATAATCTAACTTGGGAAAATATGAAACAAAAACCTTGAGTATACAACATTACAGAACAAATGTCACTCATCATCCTTGTATGGATACTCCTCGGGGACCTGCTTGAGAAGTTTTACCTGCAACTCAAACACATCATCACCTCGAAGCACATCGCGGATCCAAGTGACCTCAGTCTTCATTGACACCTGAACATGGCAAGCATAGAAACCATCAGACATGACAACGAACAAAGGAAAAAGAAATGAAGCATATGAAGTAGAAATCACCTTTAAAGATTCCAAATATCACAAGAAACAGAACATGATAAGAAAAATTATGGTAGATAATTAGATTGAGTACATGACAAGTATCTGAGGAAAAATTATTTATAAAGAAGAGAAATGACACCGGCAGCTTGTGACAAAAATTGATTTAAAAACTGCCCATTTCCACACACAAATAAACTGCTTAATGATTAAATCGCTCAAATTATTTCAGGAGCCAACAGCAGAAAGCGGCATCAACCATAAAAAAGCACTTTGCTAGTTTCTTAGTAGTTGAAAATGAGAAGAAAAACTGATGAAAAAAATAAACATTGATGAATATGGAAGTTCAGGTATGTAGGCCTAATATGTTAAATCATTTCAGATGTTGCTAACTTGCAATAGTACTAGAAGCTTACCATCTCTAAGGCTCCTCTAATGACACCACTTAACATGTTGCAATAGTAAAGACCTTGACAGGTGTCAGGAAGCTCAACAAAGTCTACCAAAGGATTATCCTCCAAAATGATACTACAACATGTACCTTCAGCATCCCAGTTGCTCACAGATGCAGTAACACCAAGGAACATCTTAAAACCAACCTGTATAATAACATCATTACAATTGATCAAAACAAAACATGTCCTTTGCTATAACTATACTTTATTAGTAACATAATTAGCAACAACATACCCATCACACAGCTAACAAGCAATGAAATCAAGCATATCATTCCATCAAAACCCAAAGAAATTATATGTATAATCCCGGGATCCTCTCATATAACAATGGCCAAAGTAACTTGAAATACTTATACTACATAGTTTGATGATGACAAATTTAGGTTTAAAAGTGATTTGGAATGAAATATAGTCAGTTAGTCACCTAAAGTATGAACATGTTTGGTAATGTTGAGAAGGATGGCAGTACACACTAAACAATATATAGTTGCCATTCATTATGTGTCTTGAACTAGACATACGCTCTGTAATTTTAATGGACAGTCAAACCCACAGATAGGGGATCCTTTTGAACCCTCTATGGATCTTAGATGTTTGTAAATTTTCTCCAGTACATATCAAGAGAAAATGTTTTGTGTACCCATTTCCTCTCTCAATCCTTGTATGTTGTTTGGCCACCATTTAAACTGATTTGGCAGAATTTCCTTGAACAAAATTATAGCAAAAGCAAAGTTGGACATAAACTTAGGTATTACTTGTTCAACTATAATTCATTAGTTTCAGTCTTTTGATAAGCCGATGGGATGCAAACATATCCACTGCCTCTACATAGCAATCGTTTCAGACTTGTTTTCAATAGATCCAATTTGCACTATCTCAGAAGGATGCTTCATACTCCTTTAAATTAACAACGTTGCACTGCTGCTCTAAACCACTCAAAGATATGCTCAAAGCATGAGAAATGGAACACACCAACTAAAGCAAATTAGAAAACCAATATAACTATGAAAGCATGAAAAGAACCAATTATCAAACAAATTAATTGGACACAGAAAAGAAACGATGTTTAAATGAAGAAACTGAAAATTTCAGGCAATTTACAAGCACCAAAATAAACCAAGCAATAATGCAATACCTTTGCGATTACATCAGCAGTCTCTCTGAAATCAACGCACCTTGAGACATTGGATTTTGCTAAAAATTCGTCAATCAAACGGATTCCAATGTTATAACCCCTGATAACCAACCAAACAGCAAAATTATACATTAGTGATCAAAGTGACATGAATATAAACGAAAACTTTTTAGGCACTAAACTGAACCAAACTCTCCAAATTAGACATGAAAAAACCAAAATTCTATGTTATCAAGTGAAAAATATTCTGAAGGTAAGAGAGAGAAATTGATTCTGAACCGTACATTTGTTCAAGCTGCTTGTTCACCTCTTCAACCTCTTCCAGATCCGTGAGCAATTGACGCACAATCGCGCCATACGTTAGAGTAAAAAGCTCCGCATTCTGAAAATTCCAAAAGCAATCGTTAATACATACAAGAAAAACGACTCTATGAACTACGAGCGAAACAACGGTTCCGTGAACTACAATGTAAATTCAAATTTACATGTTCACGTTAAAATTCGAGTGAGCAAGGAATCAAAACAGAGAGAGAGAGAGAGAGAGAGATGTTGTGTTTGCTTACAACACGCTCGATGTTAGCGAAGATGGCGTCGCCGGAACGAGGAGCAACTGGAGCCATTGACGGAGCTGAGTAAGCTTTTGCTGCGATCTGAGCTGCAAAGACGGAAACCCACTACACAACAGTCAAGGACAGCACTAGGAACAAAGATGCCTCTTCAGTTCTACGCTGGCCCGTTAAGCCTTTCGGTCCTACACAGGCTTATGGTTGGGTCTTTTTAGTCTTAATTTGGAATTCTCGTTATTTTATAATATGGGCCAAGTTGGGTTCAGGCCTTCGGCCTTCTAGGCACGTAGCAATGGAGCATCTTGGGTGAGAGTTGTAATATGACCTAAAATAGAAAACAGATGGGACAATACGTAAACAAAGAGGTAAAAGAGGTTGCACTATCAAACAGTAGACCTGACGCACTTACGAGCTGCCTAGACACAGTTGTTGCCCAGCGGAGCAATCCGCGTCATCATCATCAAGTGAGCACAGCACACTAATGCTGTCCTCACCATAGCAGCTCCCGAAAAATAATCATGTATTGTGTTGTAAAACAACTAAATAAATAAGTAAGATGTAAATATAAAATATGTAAACAGAAGATTCTAGCATTAATATAATTAGGTCAATAATAATTTATATATATACGTTAATATTATATGTTGTAATATGTATATATATGTAAATATAGAAAGAAGCATTAAAAGTAAAGAGAGAGAATTGTATTATAAAAGAGAGAAAATATTTTATTGCTTTTGTTATTTTTCTCTTGAGGCTTTAGCCTCCTATTTATAGATATAAAATATCAAACATTCAAAGCTTCATTTAATTCATTCTGGCTTTGGAGCTTCATTCTTATAGGAAAAATGGGCATTCACATCCTTTTGAACTTATCACAACACTCCCCCTTGAATGACCATTTAAGATTATGCCTCATTAAAACCTTACTAAAGAAAAATCAAGTGGAAAAAAAATCTTAGTGAAGGAAAAAGAGTACAAAATCCTTTAGTGATGGGACTGCCTCATTAAAAACCTTGTCAAGAAAAACCCAATGGGGAAAAAAACCTGACCAAGGGAAAAAGAGTACAATCTCCCCCTCTTGCCGACATCATTTAATGTCTCGAAATCGACGCATCCCAATATCATGTACCAATCTCTCAAAGGAGGATTTTCGAAGTGACTTTATGAATAAATCTGCCAGATTGTCACTTGAGCGAATCTGTTGGACATCAATTGTCCCTTGATTTTGAAGATCATGGGTGAAGATGAATTTGGGAGAAATATGCTTAGTTCTATCACCTTTGATGTATCCGCCTTTAAGTTGAGCAATACATGCTGCATTATCTTCAAACAGGACAGTTGGAGATATCTTCTGATCAATCAATCCACATGCTGACAGAATATATTGGATCAGACTTCTGAGCCAAAAACATTCGCGACTAGCTTCATGTATTGCTAGTATTTCGGCATGATTAGAGGATGTTGTAGCAATCGTCTGTTTCGTGGACCTCCATGATATAGCTGTTCCACCATATGCGAATAGGTATCCTGTTTGAGATCTCCCTTTATGTGGATCAGACAAGTATCCAGCATCTGCATAGCCAACTAATTATGTCCTGGATCCATATGGATAAAATAATCCCATATCAATCGTCCCATGAAGATATCGAAAGATTTGTTTGATTCCACTCCAATGTCTTCTGGTTGGCGAGGAACTATACCTTGCTAGTAAATTCACTGCGAATGATATGCCAGGTCGCGTATTATTAGCAAGATACATTAGCGCTCCAATGGCACTAAGATATGGTACTTCAGGACCAAGGATATCTTTATTCTCTTCTTTAGGACGGAATTGATCCTTTTCCACATCCAAAGATCTTATGATCATTGGGGTACTTAATGGATGTGACTTATCCATATAAAATCTTTTCAAGATCTTTTCTGTGTATGTTGTTTGATGAATAAAGATCCCACTTTTTATATGCTCGATCTGCAGGCCGAGACAAAACTTAGTCTTTCCAAGATCTTTCATCTCAAACTCTTCTTTTAGAGTTTTTATAATTGTTGGAATCTCTTCAGGAGTCCCAATGATATTTAAATCATCAACGTACACAGCAATTATAATGAACCCAGATGTAGTTTCCTTTATGAAAACACATGGGCATATATCATTATTCTTGAATCCGTTTTTGGCCAGATACTTAGTAAGACGATTATACTACATTCGTCCAAATTGCTTTAGACCATATAAAGATCTTTGCAATTTGACTGAGTATAACCCTTGCGAATATTTATTGGATGGTTTAGATATCTTTAGTCCTTCAGGGACTTTCATATAGATATCCCGATCTAATGAGCCGTATAAATAGGTTGTTACCACATCCATTAAATGCATATGCAGTTTATGATATGCAGCTAAACTGACCAAATAACGCAATGTTATCGCATCCACTACAGGAGAATACGTTTTTTCATAATCTATATCGGGCCTTTGTGAAAAACCTTGTGCCACATGTCGGGCTTTGTAGCACACAACTTCATTTTTCTCATTTCGTTTTCTCACAAATACCCACTTATATCCAACAGGTTTTACATCTTCAGGTGTACGGACTACAGGTCCGAAGACTTCACGTTTTGCAAGTGAGTTTAATTCAGCCTTCATGGCTTCTTTCCATTTTGGCCAATCATTTCTTTGTCGACATTCTTCGACTGATCTTGGATCAGGATCCTTACTTTCATGCATGATATTTAATGCCACATTATATGCAAATATTTCATTGACAATTGTCTTATTTCGGTCCCATTTCTCTCCTGTTAAGACATAATTTATCGAGATCTCGTCATTTTCACTATTTTCAAGTACCTGAACGTTTTCTGGCGTTATATCATGATTTTGGACAACTGCATGTGTCTCTACTATGTCTTTTTCAACAGGAATATTATTTACCTCTTTTCTCTTTCGAGAATTTTTGTCTTTGGAACCGACAGGCCTGCCACGCTTCTGGCGTGAATTTGCTTCAGTGGCTACTTGTCCTACTGGGACATCAATTCGAATTGGAGCATTTTCTGCTGGTATATAAGATTTGGTTATCCTCTTTGTATGGAAAATGCATCAGGCAATTCATTTGCTATTCTTTGCAAATGTATAATCTTTTGAACTTCTAGTTCACATTACCCTGATCGAGGATCTAAATGCATCAACGATGACGCATTCCAATTAAGTTCCTTTTAAGGAAGCTTCTTCTCTCCCCCTAATGTTGGAAATTTTGATTCATCAAAATGACAATCCGCAAACGGGGCTTTAAATACATCTCCAGTTTGTATCTCAAGATACCTCACTATAGAGGAAGAATCATATCCAACATATATTCCCAATTTTCTTTGGAGTCCCATTTTGGTGCGATTAGGTGGTGCAATGGGAACATATATCGCACACCCAAATATTCTTAAATGGGAAACATTTGGCTGCTGGCCAAAAGTTAATTGCATAGGAGAGAACTGATGGTAACCCGTTGGCCTCAAACGAATAAGTGCTGCGGCATGTAAAACAGCATGCCCCCAAACCAAAATTGGGAGATTTGTTCTCATAAATAAGGGTCTAGCAATTAATTGGAAGCATTTAATAAGTGATTCTGCTAACCCATTTTGTGTGTGAACATGAGCTACTGGATGTTCAACACTTATACCATTAGCCATACAATAAGTATGAAAAGCTTGGGAAGTAAATTTACCAGCATTATCAAGACGAATTGCTTTGATTGGATTTTCTGAAAAGTGTGCTTTTAATCGAATAATTTGAGCCAATAATCTCGCAAATGTCAGGTTGCCAGAAGATAATAAGCACACATGTGACCATCTCGAAGATGCGTCTATTAGGACCATAAAATATCTAAAAGATCCACATGGTGGATGAATAGGTCCACATATATCACCTTGAATCCTTTCTAGGAATTCAGGGGACTCAAATCCAATCTTTACTGGTGATAGCCTTAAAATTAACTTTCCCTGAGAACATGCAGCACAACAAAATTTACTAGTTTTAAGAATCTTCTGGTTCTTTAGTGAATGTCCATGAGAGTTTTCAATAATTCTCCTCATCATGGTTGTTCCCAGATGACCCAATCGGTCGTGCCAAGTTATGAACTCATTTGAGCTAGTAAACTTCTTGTTTACAATAGCATGTGATTCAATTGCACTAATCTTAGTATAATACAACCCAGATGAAAGTGAGGGTAATTTTTCTAATATAATTTTCTTATTTGAATCATGAGTTGTGATACATAAATACTCATGATTTCCCTCA
Source organism: Arachis duranensis (assembly GCF_000817695.3). NCBI lineage: Eukaryota > Viridiplantae > Streptophyta > Magnoliopsida > Fabales > Fabaceae > Arachis > Arachis duranensis. Next base: position 25,767,739 of record NC_029774.3, on the reverse strand, counting down.
TTCATCGTCTCAACATGATATCCATTTCGGCGAATATCTTTGAAACTCAATAAGTTCCTCAGAGACTTGGTAGATAATAGTGCATTATTTATTATAAATTTTGTTCCTCCAGGAAACAAAATCATAGCTCTTTCGGAGCCTTCTATCACATTGCCTGAGCCAATAATAGTATTAACATATTCCTCTTTTGGCACAAGATGGGTAAAATATATATCACTTTTGAGAATAGTGTGCGAACTTGCACTATCCGCAAGGCATACATCTTCATCACATATCCTTGCCATTTTCTTCAAAAACAAATAATAATAAAATGAGTAATATGCATAGTTAAATTGAACACTTGATCAGAATTATTTTTCTAAGAAATACTGTACATAAAATAATGTCATATACTAAAATTTTATTTTAAAATTTGACACATTTAATAATTTCAAAATTCATAAACATTAATATTTCATTATTTATGTACATCACACTTAAATACATAGAAAATAAAACTTAACAATAAGTTCTTTATATTATTTATTTACATAGATACTTCACAATTCCACATATTAAACTATTCCATCATTGATCAAATGACCAATATTTCCTTCAAGATCCTTAAAGAAATCAGATACATCATAATGAGTGGTGGAGTTCTCAGCATCATTTGAAACAAAATTTGTTTCCTTTCCTTTGTCGTCCTTTTTCAAAGATGCCTGGTAAAGATCGACTAGGTGCCTTGGGGTACGACAGGTATGTAACCAATGGCCCTTTCCACCACAACGGAAACACTTATCCTCTGTTGATTTATTCTGCCCGATATTCCTTTCTTTATCCCACTTCTGGTGAGATCCTCTCTTTTGAACATAATTCTTTTTCCTTTCATAATTTTTCCTATTATTAAAACCTTGCCATTTACCTCTTATGGAGTAATTTGCCACATTTACTTCAGGAAATGGGGCAGCGCCAGTTGGGCGCGCTTCATGATTTTTCAATAACAACTCATTGTTGCGTTCAGTAACAAGAAGGTAAGAAATTAACTCAGAATATTTTTTAAACCCTTTTTCTCGATACTGCTGCTGCAGGAGCACATTCGAGGCATGGAAGATTGAGAAAGTTTTCTCCAACATATCATGATCAGTTATTTTTTCTCCATACAATTTTATTCGTGAGGTGATTCGAAACATTGCAGAATTATATTCATTTATAGATTTAAAATCTTGTAAATGCAAATGCGTCCATTCATATCGGGCTTGAGGAAGTATCACCGTTTTCTGATGATTATACCTTTCTTCAAGGTCTTTCCAAAGATCTGCAGGATCTTTTAATGTAAGATATTCATTTTTCAATCCTTCGTCAAGATGACGACGAAGAAAAATCATGGCTTTAGCTTTATCCTTCTGAGATGCATTATTTTCAGTCTTAATGGTATCTCCAAGATCCATTGAATCAAGATGGATTTCAGCATCTAGTATCCATGATAAATAATTGTTTCCAGATATATCAAGAGTATTGAATTCAAGATGAGAGAGTTTCGACATAATGAAAAATTTGTTACCTGAATCTTCCTAAAAATTTGATCAGAGTCTCGTGCTGATAACGTGTTGTAAAACAACTAAATAAATAAGAAAGATGTAAATATAAAATATGTAAACAGAAGACTCTAGCATTAATATAATTAGCTCAATAATGATTTATATATATACATTAATATTATATGTTGTAATATGTATATATATGTAAATATAGAAAGAAGCATTAAAAGTAAAGAGAGAGAGAATTGCATTATAAAAAAGAGAAAAAATTTTATTGTTTTTGTTGTTTTTCTCTTGAGGCTTTAGCCTCTTATTTATAGATACAAAAGATCAAACATTCAAAACTTCATTTAATTCGTTCTGGCTTGGAGCTTCGTTCTCATAAGAAAAATGGACATTCACGTCCTTTTAAACTTATCACAACATATTGCACGCATTACCAATTGATTGTAGATTCCAATTTGAATTATTCTGGCATAAAAAACGAAACAATCCTACATGAATATTTATAAATCAATAAAATCAATGTTAAAAGCCATATAACAGTGTTAAAAATACAAAAATTAAACCTAATTAGATAGATGATAGATCACTATGTCAATACCAAAAAATAACATGTTGATATTGTTACAATTAGTTGGGGCGTTACAAGTTATAGTAGTGCCTCAAAATCTTTTTTTTTTTTACTAAATCGTAAAGATTTTCATAGGTTTAATTGGAGTATACTTTTTCGTTTACTAAATCATAGGATTCCATAGATTTTATCAGCTTTTCGAAAATTGAACTGAATTAATCGATTTACTGGGTTAATAAAAGATCAGTATTTAAATTGGTTCGGTTTATTTAAAAAAATCAATTTAAAAAATTAATAAAAATTACAATAAACTGGTTAAATTAATGTAGTTTTTTGGTCTGACTCTAAAAAAAATAATTTTTAAATTTTGAACTTTTTTAATAAATTTGAGTAATGACTTTTTTTTTCTTTAATCTTCTCATAACAGATAATTTGTCACTTGTTTCGTTGTATTCATGTGATTTTCAGTTCATAATTCGTGTCTTGGTAATCTCATCTTTGTTCGCTTTATTGCAGGAGCAAGTGTTAAAAAACATAAAGATACGATCGAAAATGATGAGCGAAAGAATGAAAAAAGAGTAATGAGAGAGAATCGGATATGAGAGATTTAATTAGAAAGAGGGAAGGAGAAGAGAGTAATAACAGGGAGAAAATGAGACGAAAGAGAAGAGAAATCGTAGAGAAAGAGCCAAAACGGATGAAAGATTAAGGGAAAAAACGAGATGATATTGGTGAGAAAGAAAAAAAAATAGAGACAAGAGAAAGAAAAACATCTTTTGAAGAGTGTAAAAAACTGAAAGATTTAAAATAAAAAGGCAAAAAAAGAGATTAGATATTTTAAAAAAATTACATTGAAGTATAATTTAGAATTTTAAAGTTTTATAATTTAGAATTAGGACAAATTACCACCTTTTTTTGTCATCGTCATTATTATAACTTTATCTTGGGTAAATGACATTCAATAATCAATTACAGTCCAATTTTATATGAATCTCCCAAAATAAAAAATATTACGTGGATGTCTCCATGCATATTCCTATGTATATCGAATTTATTGAATTCGAATTAGACTTCATAGTACTAAATCGAATCAACATGATTCGAATTAGTTGGTGCATCGTAGTTAGATATAAATCGAACTTAATACCTTCGAATTAGCCTAAGTTGAAGTAAATCGAATCCATATGATTCGAATTACATTGAGTATTAGTAAATCGAATTAAGTCATTTCGATTTACAAATCATTAGTTAATCGAACGAGATAAAGTCGATTTATACCCAGTAGTGGCTAGTGGTAAATCGAATCACATAGGTTCGATTTGCTATTAAGTGACCTATATATATACAAAATCGAGTTGAATTAACTCGATTTAGTATAACCCCAACATATATAAATATATTATGAACGTGAATTTCTCATCATAGTGGGACTCATTATGGCTATTGATGAGAGTTTTTTAGTTCTGGTACACTATAGAGGTTCGATTAAGAAAAAAATAAGATCTGGAATTAAATTTACTGATAAGGATTCGCTGAGTGTTTTTCTTAAACCTTCGACGAGTTTCACTGAGTTTCAGAATACAATACTCCAAAAATTGGGGCTGCATGATGTGAAACGGATGGAGAAGTTATTCTATAGGATCCCGATTTCTGTGTTACGAAATTATGTGAAGTACGATTTATTCGTCATAGGCAATGACAAAGATTTGCAAGTTCTATTCTATTGTCATCGTTAATTTCCCAATGTGAGGACCCCTGAGCTATTGGCCAAGCTTGTAGATGTGGTCTGTAGTTCATGAGCTTCGAACCGAAATCCTCAATCCTCAACAATGCCATCTTGCTCTAGTTCAATGCCTCTTGGTGCCTCGTCATATATGCGGTGATTGCACATGAGGCAATTTTGGTTGCATTTTCGTCCTTTGCAACTGATCTGAACTGCAATCGTGACGGAAAAATAGGTGATACTCCTGTTATGGTCCCAGTTTTGAGAGAGGGTGGAGTACCTGATGGTGTCGAGGATGTACTTCGTGATGATGATGATGATGATTTGGAGCCCGCCACGATTGCTGATGATAGCGATGATGACACAGCAAGGACTACTCCAACTGTGGGTGGTAGACCATCTAGTTCAGGAACGCAGCAATATCCTTCACACTCTTTAGCTTTGGACTTGTATACTATGTTATAGCAGGGGGTTCCGGGAGTACCTGTTAGTTTTGGAGCCAGAGATACACAGAATACAGGAGCTCTAGCTGAGTTCTAGGTGGGTTAGCAGTTTCAGGATAAAGAGGATGTCGTGTTAAGCGTGAAGACTTAGCATCCGCTGTGGGATTGAGTACAAAGTGTTGGAATCCGATCATCGCAAGCAATATGAGAAGTGTAAGGAGTTCGGCAATAGGTGTACATAGTTGATTCGTATCAATCTCCGCCAGCGCAAAGGTATTTGGGAGGTAAAACAGTACAATGGACCTCATACTTTTCTGGCCACATTGATATCTAGTTATCATAGGATGCTTGATTATCATGTGATATTGGCCTTCATACTGCCTATGATTAGAGCTGATGCCGCCGTGTCGATCAAGGTATTGCATAATGCGACAGAGACACATTTCAATTTTAGACCGACGTACAGGAGGGTTTGGTTGGCTAAGCAGAATGTTGTGGCACAGATTTACGGAGATTGGGAAGTATCATATAATGATTTGCTGTTATGGGTACTAGGTGTGCAGATCACGATGTCAGGCAATGTCGTAGTGTTGAGGACGAGTCCTATGCGAGTTGGTGGGCAAGTGGATGAGTCATCAGCTTACTTCCATCGGCTTTTTTGAACATTTTCACGGTGTCTCGAGGCCTTTCGTCATTGCAAGCCGTTGGTTAGTGTCGAGGGGACCCACTTGTACGGCAAGTATGCGGGTACACTACTCGTCGTGATTGCTCAGGACGGCAACTCCAATAACATTCCTATTGCATTCGCACTTGTGGAGGGTGAGAGTGCAGAGTTGTGGTCATTCTTTCAGTCTCACCTCCGAAAGCATATAATGTCTCAACTGAGTAATCAACTCATATCGGATAGGCACAACAGGATAAAGACTGCATTGGAGGCTCTTGATGGTCGTTGGCTTTCACCTAATGTATACCAGGCATTTTGTATCTGTCACGCAGTAGTGAATTTTTCCCTAAGTTTTAAGGGCAATGATTCATGGAGGTTTCTAATGAATGCTGCTTATGCCAAGACAGAGTCGAGTTCCACTACTAGTTTGACATCCTCCGATCCGAAGACCCTGCAATGTGTGGCTGGGCTAATCAGATTCACTATGCACAGTGGACTTAATATCGGGACGAAGGTTGGAGATTCAGGCATATGACTACGAATATCACTGAGTGTGTAACTCAATACTAAAGGGTGTAAAGAACCTTCCATTATGTTTGTTGGTGAAGTACACTTATAGGATACTGGCCGAGCTACTTGTTCGCAAGGGAAGAGAGACAGAGGCATAGTTAGAAATCGGGCAGCAGTTTAGTCAGCATTTGATTAAGGCAATATAAGATAATCTAAAGGTCTCAAGGTGTTTCACGGTGACTTTGTACAACAGGGATAATTTTGAGTTCACTATAGCTAAAACCACTCCGACCGAGAGCTTCTCACTTGGCTCTTATAGAGTCTCCTTCATGGTCCAGACTTGTGATTGTGGCTATTTCCAAATATTTTAGTATCCATGTCGTCATTCCTTAGCATGTTGTGCATACGCATGTCTGAGTTGGGCCACATATATTCATGAGGTGTATCGCCTTAGCTCAGTGTTTGATGTCTATCAAATAGGATTCAAACTTCCAATCCCTGATGTTTTTGGCCACCATATGATGGTGTGTCAGTCATACCTTATCCCACTAAGAGACGTGCGTCTGAAGGGAATCTCAGGACTACTAGAATCTGTACTACCATGGACGAGGCTGACCTAAACAGGCCTAAGAGATGTGGGCTTTGCAGACAGCCTGGCCACACACGTAGGAGGTATCCATAGAGAGGAGTTAACATCAGTTCTGTATCCGCCAGTAACGTGTAGGGTTGTGCTTAGTTATTCTAATGTTTTGTCTTCAGTGTCATCATTGGTTTATTTTAATGTTGGTGTCCGTTGTAAGGGTTATTGTTGTTTCCATTCTTGCTTGATAGTTTATAAACTTCATCATATGATTGTTTCCGGGTATATTACGTATTATTATCTCACGTTATGAGACAACTTTATTATACATTATGAAATAGTCATATAACATAAACGGGCTTCCAGACAATATGACGTACATGTCCTTCTAAATCTAATAAAATACATAACGCATATGCTAACTTAAGTTGTTTCTCAGTAAGGTATAACTACCATTGAGTCGATACTAAGTAACATTTAATAACATGTAACAACATGGAATACATAACATGAACTGAATAATGCAATAATCACCCGTCATAAGAGATACTATCCTGTGAAGTAGCAGCGGGGGTGCCTAATTCGTCGTGATCTCTGGCCTAGAGGGACCTCATTCTCGTCCGGTATGCGCTCCTGTGACTGGATGGACTGGGATGTGCCGGAGTATGTGTAGCGAATGCTGAGGGGGGTGTCCCACCCAATGTAAATGTGTCATCCACAGGTCCAATAGGAGGCTCATTCAGATCCACATCAAGGTGTGTCTGGGATCCACCTACCTGAGATTTGTGTCTAGCCAAGTCATCCTTCTGCATGATCATGTTGATCTCATCAAGGAAGTATGACCCATCGAACTCTGCGTCAAGGCCCTCAATGCCAAACAAGTTTGATAGCATCTCACCTGGGCTAATGCACGTCTGACTCGCGTGCATTGCCACATCACTGCTAGGAACCCCAACAAAATAATCACCAAATCTTCGTCCGACCACATCGTCACCTGCCTCACCTCCACCACCCTAGCCATCACCTCCTCTACCATGATTGATGAACGTTATTTTTATGTAAGTATAGAAATGGTAATAAGTCCAATCGTGAGTATAGTCTAACCAACACGCAAATTCCGCATCAAACAATTCTACAATCTACAATCGAAATCATTAGTCTCGAGTCGTCCTCCCTAGGAATTGCCTTAGAATACACATTATTGATTAGGAAGTCTTTTGTGATGTGGAGAGTTGGTATGGGAATGTAAGCTAGCAAAAGGTAAACAACAATCAATCAATATAAAAGCCTTGGCCAAGGGTGAGTATTGGAAGTTCCATCATTATAGTTTCCTTCAATTATGATAGCAATTGAGTGTTGCTTCACGTAGTTAACCCCTAAGGATGGAGAAAAGTCAAGTGAAAGTAACTAACTTGAGTCATAAGTCCTAGCCTAACCCTTGGGAAGTCTAGCTTTAGTACACTCCAAGCCAATTAGCAATTCTCAATTCTCAATCAATAATTGATGTCCACTACTCAAGTATCTCCAATAACTCAACCCTTAAGCCAAGTGAGAAAGTTCTACTCCATAGCTAGGGTTATCATTTCATCAAACATTTGGTGAGCATTCATGATAGACATTATGAAATTGAGAGAAAGGAGTTGAATTTAAACAACAATCACCAAACAATCAAACAATTACAATAGATGAACATGAAAATACCTCAATTCATTGATTCAAATCAAAATAACAAAGCATTCATAGATCTAGAGTGAAGGAATCAAAAGAATATAAATTGAGAGTGGGAGAAGAGTAGATCTACAACTTGTATCAAATCAAAAGTAAATTGGCAATTGATCTCACCAAGAAATCAAAGGAGAATTGTAATGGAGAATGAAATCCTAGAGAAAGGTTGGAGCTTCTCTCTCTACCAAGAATGTAACTACCTAATGGAAAAATCTAGAAATTGTGTCTAAAATGAGTGAATAGATCCCAAGCCCTTTAATCCTTGGTCTACTTAAGCTTCTCCCGCCAGAATTCTACCCCAAGACAGGGTTAGTAACTGCCTGAAATCGCTGGTCATGTTTTCTTCTTAAAAAATCACGTGCGTCCATCGGCGCGTACGCACACAGCGCGCATACCGTCCCTGGGGTTTTAGCATTCTGCGCGCAGGCGTAAAGTGCGCGGGCGCGTCTATGATCTTCTGGCTAAGCCGCTGGCTCCTAGCTTGGCTCCTTCGCGCCGATCTGGTGGCGCGCATCCACGCGTACGCGCCATGTGCACGTGCGCGTCGTTGCTCGAGTTTCCAAAGCTCAAATTTCCATGCTCCTCTCCCTAATGCATGTTTCTATCCTCTCCTCTGAGCCATCCTTGCCCTATAAGCTCTGAAATCACTTAACACACGGATCACGGCATCGAATGGTAATAGAGGAGGGTTAAAAATATATCGAATTCAATACAAAAGAAGCACGTTTTCATTTATGAGGCAAAATTGGGAAAGGAACAACAAACCATGAATTTTATATGAATAAGTGTGAAAGATTATTGATAAAACCCTCAAAATCTTATACAAGATAAACCCTAAAAATGGGGTTTATCAATGACCACCACCTCCACTACTCCCACCCTGACCACCATAACCTCCACTACCATGGGCCCCATAACCACTTCCACCACCACCTCCGTCACCTACGTCAGATCTATCATATCCACCACCATCACCACCTTCGTCACCACCGTTGTATTCTCCACCACCACCTCCATCACCCCCATCATCTCCACCATCACCACCCTCATCTTCACCACTACCCTCATCCTCTCTGCCTCACCCTCCACGCCGGGCTCTACCTCGAACACCACCCCTAGTTTTTCAAAGGCCGCGAACCCTCCCTTCTCTACGACCACGACCCTTCCCCTCCAATACATCAATGGAATTGTCGAGCTACCTCCACTCACGCTGACTAGAACATATCCCAACACGATATCTATCTGGGACATCAAGCACCTGGTCTATATTAGGAACGTGTCCTAGACCTCACTGCATCGCCTTGGTTGGTATCACAACTACCCTGGGGTCACCAAAGAGGAGCTCAGGAGACAAGAATCTCCTGCCGTGCTCATGCCACAACTCCTAGTACGCATGTGAAGGTCCTGGGTTTGGAACAACATCAAACCGTAATACATGATGCGCCCTATTGGCCAAATGAATGTGACAACTCTGTAACGTATCAAGAAACTACCGATCTCCACCTCTGCCAGCCTTTAACATCAAGAAATTAATACTGAGTGCGACACGGGTTGATGATGTACTCCACCAAGCTACGGTAGCACCCGATCCACCTGATGCCACTCTATGACAACAAAATAGATTAATGCTGTCACAGCCCTCCACAAGGTCATATGTCGTAGATCCAATATCTCGAGATGCACCACCTGAATGACATCAGACAAGTTATATGGCATTCACACAAATTGTGAACATAAGTAGTTATCATTAGTCATCATAAATAGTAAACAGTGCCAACATAACATTAGTGATGAACATATTGAAACCCTAAATACTCACCTTTTCAGACTGAAGTAAATATATCCTAAGTCTCCAATGTACGACTCGAGACCCCTTGTCCCTCAACGTTGGATGATAACCTGACCATCTGAAACCCAAAATATTTTATCAATAATAGAAATAGATCAATAACATATTAAAAATCACAACATAACCCAAAAGGAAGTACCTCAACGCCAACGGCCAATGAAAGACATCAAATCCATTAGGTCAGAAACCAGAAAAATGCCAGAAGATCTATGACTGCAGGAGCTGCAATGGACCGGCTAACTTGACGACATTCTTGTTGGCCACGCGACAGATGCACCGGTATGACTATGATAGAGCAGCAAACCCTCAGCTATATCGACCCATGTCCTCTAGCTTGGCTACGTAAGGTAGCTAACGAATGTGAAGACGTGTACTGGACTTATCACCGAATAGCTGAGTTGATAAGAGCATCATGATATACGCACGGGCATACTTTGATGGGGGAAAATTGTCGGTAAAGATTTTTCAATGAAATCTCGTTGCAAGTACAACTCTAAACCAACAAACAATCCTCAATCAAAGTTTAATTTGTTTGTCACAAGTACAAACCCCAATAAAAATAACCGAAGTATTCAAACCTCGGGTCGTCTCTCAAGAAATTACAGGAAAGTGTGCTCAATTATTGGTTGTGGATTGTATCTTTTGAAGTTTTGGAATAAGAAACAAGAAATGTAAATGACACGAAAGTAAATGAAACTCAAATGATAAAAAGATCTTGGTAAGGGTTGATGGTTAAAGATATCTATCCTTATTATTAACCACAGCATGATAATTGCAAGGATCAATCCCATTAAGTCATCCTCTAACAAGTGAAGGAAAGTCAAATGAGCTTTATTAATCCTAGTCCATAAGTCCTAGCCAACTCACTAATTGAATTAGTGAAGGACTAGCGTTAACGGACACCAATTATTAATCACTTGGACATAGCAACTCAAGGTTTCCTAAGTTATCATCCGAAGCCAAGAATACAAAAATCTACTCTAACATCCTATCAAGCATTTTATCAAATACTTGAAAGGCAAAAAAGAAAAGACATCATAAAAGTTCAAGAAATGTAAATCTACAACTACTTAAAGCAAGAAAATAACAATAGCAAGCAATTAAACAATAAAAACATCAAACATAAATTGCATTAAATGGAAATAAAAGGAAGCAAAAGTGCATGAACATAAGAACAACAAAATAAAGGAAATAACAAATAAACTAAAAGAGCAAAGATGTAGAAATAAGAAATTGGAAGGGAAACTAAATCAAGACAAGAATTAAACCTAGATCTAAGAGAAATTAACCTAAATCTAACTTAATTCTAGAGAGAAGAGCGAGCTTTTCTCTCTAGAAAACTACCTACAACATGATGCTAAACTAAATTACTTGCTCCCCCTCTTGAGTTCTGCATCAAATAGCTTCAGAAATGAGTTGAATTTGGGCTTGGGCAGCTCAGAAATCGCCCCCAGCGTATTCACTTTAATGAGGTCACGTGCTGATTGTGATGTGTACGCATAGGCCATGTGTACGCGTCGTCTGGCATTTTCCTTGTCATGCGTACGCGTCGCCTGGATGACCTCCTCTTCACGCGTGCGCATCTGTCACGCGTGCGTGTCGCTCTAAGCACTCCAAATCCTTATTTTTCTATGAATTCTTCATCTTGCATGCTTTTCTCTTCACCTCTTTGATCCATTCTTTGTTCTTTCAATCCTGAATTCACTAACAAACATATCAAGACATCGAGTGGAATCAAAGATGAATTAAAATGACTAATTAAAGGCCTAAAAAGTATGTTTTCATTCGTAAGCATAAATTAGGAGAAATTTACAAAACCATGCTATTTCATTGAAAAAATGTGAGATAAGTTGATAAAATTCCCTAAATTAAGTACAAGATAAACCACAAAATTGGGGTTTATCATACCTCCTAACAATAGCATTATATGCAGCCTGCGGAAGCTCATTAAATGTCTCCAACTTCCAAGTGCACTTCACCGTGAACTTGTCGATGCAGTTCGCAGGAGGTAAAACACCCAATAGCTCCTCGAACCATGCCCACACAAGGTGGCCATCGTCGATGTGTTGTTCAAAGTTCGTGAGGTATCCGTTGACGTACTGATCGTCGATCGAGAGCACTAACTGGTATGATGTATCCTGCAGTGTAATCGTACACTCTCCGAACGGCATGTGAAAAGTATGCGTCTCCGGACGCTATCTCTCCACGAATGCACTCACTAATGGCTCATCCAATCTAAACCAAGTCTTGTTCAGCCTTGCAAGATGATATAAACCGGTCATATGTAAGTACGGCATGATCTAGTCATCCAAAGGCATACCGTGTTACATTCTCATGCTGGTGATACATTGCTGGGACTGCACAACGATACAAAATTGTTTATAACAACCATAACCAAACAGTGTTCGATTAAAAAAAATTCTAATACGCTAAATATTGCATGCCCTAATTTATAAAAAATCGTTTATAAGAACCATGAAAAAATTGTTTATAGGAACAACAACAAAATACTAAATAATGCATGACCTAATTAAAAAAAAACCATAACCCAAATATATAATCTTACACGTTCAAACAAAAGAAAAAATGATAAAACAAAATGGGCCTAACACATGACTACTCTGAAAAAAAATTATCTTTAACATATAAAACATATCGCAATCCTCAATTACCATCATGACTGCCAAAGTTAAATTAAAGTGAATCCTAACCCTAAACTACTTCTCGCTGAATATAGAACTAATAACTTAAAAAATCTAATAGAGCCTGCAATCACTACTCTAACTAACATTTTTAGGTACCATTTCAAGTTTTCGAAATCTAACCAACTAATAACTTACTACTTCTAACCACCATTTATATTGAAAAAAAAATCAATTTTCTAATTTCTAACTAAGGACTATAAACAACTACTAGAGAAAGCATATTAAAATTACTAGCATGACTAAATTATGTTGAAAACAAAAATTTTCATTCACTAACCTCTTCATAGATGGAACTAGCAATATGCGCAACTCCATCCAACCAATAGATGCGGTTTGGATCATCCTCCATGTGTTCAGATTTGAATTTTGTGGGGTTTATTTCCAAAATTTTCGTCCAGGTTCGTTTGTGGTGGGGTTGGCTGAGAGGAATTTGTAATTCGAACCAGGTGAATTTGAATTCTATATATAAGCCTTATGCAAGTAAATCGAATCCATTGATATCGATTTATTAATGATCTTCAATGGCTGTAAATCGAAGCCATTGCATTCGATTTAGTTGGAATAGTAAATCGAAACCACTTGTTTTAATTTACTATAAACACAATTTAAAACCCATTTATTCTATTTACCATGAGCTTTTCAACTCAACGTTTAAACCCTAGTAGATCGAAGCTTTCTAACTCGATTTTTCCTTGAACCTACTAAATTCGAATATTGTAAATTTAATTTACATATAAATAAGTAAATGGACTTGCACGTAATTTTTTTGTTTTGGGACTTTCACGTAATATTGCAATGAGTTTGGTTTATGAACGTGTTTTATCCTTTTATCTTTATTATTTTTATTTTGCAATCATAATTTATTATCATTGTTATTTTCTCTACCATCATTAACATCAACATGAACATCAACATCACTAGTCTCTTCTCTCATTTCTTGTTTGATATTATTTTTTGTTTTTAAAAGGTCTTTGTACTGCAATTTTTTTATGTACTTCTAACAATAGTCTTTCTCTACTTAATCATCACCAATAAAAAAAAAGTTTTTAAAAAAAATCCTACATATTACAAATAAAATCTTACAAAATCAATTTTCTTTACTTTTGAAATATTTTTTTGACAAAAAACATATTATTTCAAAATAATAAAGTCATAAATTGAAGTATTTTTTTTTACAAAAGTCGTCTTTTCTTTCGTAAAAATAAATAGGAATAGAGTGTTTACTCTTTTGCCTACCAAATTTTGAGAGCAGTTCAAGTTTTCATAGGATTACATTTTTTTACTAAACCTTGGGAGATGTATGTGTATGAATTTTATTTTATACTAAAATATCAAATATGATACTTATATATTCTCATGATTTACCTATAAAAATAGACAAATATATAAAAAATAATTTACGATAAATCAGTAATATTGAATTCAATTTATTTTATTTAGATAAATGATCGAATGCTTTATTTTGTTCTTTTAAAAAAAGCAGCTCAGACTCGGACACTATCAGATCAAATCAAAATACCCCTCTAAAACCTCAAAGGCAAAAATCTAAAACCCTAATTACCTGCCCCGCCGCCCATTCTCCTTCTTCCTCTTCTCTCCGAAATGGCTTCCACAGCCTCTCCAAGAATACCTACCGAGACGGTGAAGAACGCCGTGGAGGCTCTCCTGAAGTGGCGAGATTCCAATTCCGAGTCTCACAAACCCAAACTCTTCGACGCCGACGAAGAATTCGTTTACTTAGTCGTCACTCTGAAAACCATCCCTCACAAATCCCGTGTTAACCCTTACAAGGTCCCTTTACCCCACTCTCTCCTCTCCCCCTTCAACGAGACTTGCCTCATCATCGACGACAGGCCCATATCCAAACTCACTAAACAAGAAGCTCAAAATAAGATCAAGGCCGATAACGTTGCCGTTTCCAGGGTCCTCAGGTTGTCGAAGCTGGCCTCCGATTACTGCCCTTTCGAGGCAAAGCGGAAGCTCTGTGATTCATATGATCTTTTTTTCGCTGATAAAAGAGTGGTGCCTTTGATGCCCAGGCTGTTGGGGAAGAAATTCTTCAAGAAGAAGAAGGTGCTGGTGCAGGTGGACTTGACTAAGAAGAATTGGAAGGAGCAGGTGGATAAGGCGTGTTCGTCGGTGCTTCTGTTTCTTGGAACGGGGACTTGTTATGTTGTGAAGGTTGCCAAGGTTTCCATGGAGAGCGAGCAAAATGTTGAGAATATGATGGCTGTCATTGAGGGGGTTGTTGAGGTTGTGCCGAAGAAGTGGGCGAATGTGAGGTCCTTGCATGTTAAGCTTTACGAGTCGCTGGCGCTGCCTGTTTTCCAGGCTATTCCGGAGGTGAAGTTGAGGATTGAGGGTAGTAAGGTTGAGGAGGCAGAGAAAGAGAAGCAGACGATAAAGGAGGAGGAAGAGGGCGAAGACGATAGTGGCGCGAAGGCGGTGAAGAAGAAGAAGAAGAAGGGGAGGATTCATGAAGTTAGATACATGGATAGCGAAGTTGGTGAGGATAATGTTGAAGATGTGGCAGGTAGTGAGGATGATGGTGGTGGTGTTATTATGGAGAAAGATTTAAAGGATGCTGGAAAAGGTAGTGGAGAATTGGCGAATAAGAAGAGGAAGAAAGGGGCATTGAGTGAGTTGAGTAGTGTCAAAGAATTGAAAAAATATGTTAAGAAAAGTGGTAAACAGGATAAATCTGCGAAAGTGATGAAGGAAAATTCCATCAAGAAGAGTCAGAATAGTGAATTATCTGTTGAGGATGGAGATTTTGGAAAGAAGGGGAAGAATATCAAGAAGAAACTATCTCTATTGAAGTCAGAAGAAGCTGATTTGAAAAAGAAAGTGAGGGCCAAGAAAAGTAAGAAGGCTGCTTAAGGTTATTGTTAGGATTTACTGTTAGATTTTCGTGCTTGATTTAACTTTTGGTGGCTGCCATGTGTTGTTTTCACTTGTTAAGTCCTCTGGCAGATTTTGTATCAAGCATAATTTATTTTGTTATTCTTTTTGCGTTCTGTTTTGATCATTTTATAACTTGCTATTGCTACTATCCAATATTCATCTAACTTGAGCTTTAGATTGATTTGTGTGAGAAGGAGAATCAAAATATTATTTTCTCAATTCAGAAAACTCTTTTAAGTTGTTTAGATTTCATATTGTCAGATAACTCTATAGAAATTATGAGACGAATGGTCCCTTACTTTAAAGTAAAAGGCTTATCAAAGTTTAGCTTAAAATTCTACTACCTCCTATTTTGCCTAAGTATATCTCTGAAATTATTGTCTTTGATATCTTGCATGTTGGCTTCTAGTTTTCATTTCTTGAGCTCCAAGAATATTGGAAAATGAAAAATCTATTACTCTTGCTGACTTCTTTTTACAGATCGAGAAGATTAAAGAAGCTTATGATACTCTTGAATTCATCGTAGGACTTGGGATATATTTGTTTTCCTAGTTGACTCTATTATAATTTGTTATATATCGAATGTAAATGGTGTCAAGTGTACTCATGTTTCATTCGAGAATTTAGAGTAGAATTGGGTAAAGAGTGAAGATTTATCTTTAATTTAGAATGAACATATATATTTTTATTGGTGAATTTTTTTAATTCTATAAAAAGCAATTTTCACTCTTCACTCTTTATCCTAGCAGTATACCCTTTCATACTTGCATCTTTTATTGTTTTGGCATTTATCGTCTGTGTCGTAGTTCCAGTTAACTCAAATGATACAACAAGCTTACGTATTCCTTTAGTTCTGTGTTTTTTGACGTATTGAACATTAACTAGCATACTAGAAACTTGTCTATTCCAAAGTTCTCTCTTTTTTCTTTTTTTTTTCTTTTCCTTTTCTTTTTGTTATTTTTTTTATAACTTTATGTTGAGGGTCATCTGGTCTCTTGTTCACTTGCATACTTTCTTCATGGCTGGAAGATACTTAGTATCTGTTGCAAAGTGTGATTGAATGAGTTATAATTCAGGGTTTTTCAGGTAAATTTCTATTATTTCAGAAAATAAATTTTCTCAAAAAATTTTTTTGTCAATTGTTGTTATAAAGTGTGATTTCTCATCATATGCTCTTTAAGCGGGACAAAAAAAAGCATGCGAAAGATGTTAAATGTTATAAGATTATACTGGACAATAGGTAAGAGGGCAAGAAACATCATTCCCTTTTTGTTTAGACATCATGGATTCTGCCTCATTTGCTTCATTTTCTGGTTAGTCATTATAGTTTGTATTCACATGTCAATGAAGGATCAGATAAATTGGATCCGTGTTATGCTTTTAGGTGATGATACTTTATAGCCGCAAGTTGTTAAACTTATCAAAGCAAGTTCTACAAGAGTATTTGAATAAGTTTGATTTGTGAAATTTGGTTTGTAGCGTTGCAAGTTGTAATTACTGTCTATATTTCTCTCTGGTATTTTGTTGGCGGTGATGCTACACGACTAAATTATTTTAATAATTAAGTTCAATTAAGTTAGTTTAATAGTTTGAAATTAATAACAAAAAATTTCTAATCGAAAAAAATGGAGAAAAAACAAGAAATAGAGAGCATAAAAAAAGAAAAATTTAATTAGACATAGTTTACAAAATCAACTTGTTTATATTCCAAATGAAATATGTCTCATGGTTTATATTTGTTAATGATGACTTTCAATGGGGGCTTCAATATCTAGAATTTTTTTAGGATGTTTATTTTTAATACCTTAGTTTTGTTTTTCATATATATATATATGCTAGTATGTGCACAAGTATTGCTCGAATATCATGTTTTTTTATTTTAAAAAATAATTATTTTTTTAATTAACATTTTGGATTAATCTATGATTTTAATATTGTTTATTTAGTATTTTTTATATTAATATTTTAAATTTGATAAACATGATGTAAAGAAAATAGGTTACAACAAAAAAATGGTATAAATTATTATAATTAGTCAGTTTTTTTTTTAAGTTTGTTTATAAAATTGTGGCGGTTCAAAACTATTGCAAATTCTTTTAAAACCGCATATAAGTTTGTGGTGGTTTTATAACCACTGCAATTTATTTTTAAATACGCTCATTGCAATAGCGGTGGTTTTAAACCGCCGCTAAATCAAACGACGATAATCCTTAGTTTTGTAGTGGTTGTGCCAACGGTTTTTTAGAACCGCTGCAAAATCAAATCTCTACCGTCCTAAACCATAATGCTTCTGGAATCGCTGGTATCTAAAATTGCCTCAAATCCATCAAAAAATTGCCATTATTCGGCGTATATCTTGTAGTGTTTATTAATTACTTTTTAAACCACCAACTCCTTAATATTTTATTTTTGACCTGAATATTTTATAAAATTATATTTAAACCTTCACTCTCAGTTTCATATTTATAAAAATAACCCTAAACTTTTATAAAATATCCGTTTTCTCCCTGAACTTGATTTATTACCCAAAATACCTGGAAAACTTATATAATTATAATATTAAACTCAATCTTTTCATAAAAATACATTTATATCCCCCAAAATAATTCTTCATGGTTGTTTCTTCTCTTTACAAAGAACCGAAATCCTTCTTATTTTCTTTTTAAAATATACATTTAAATGTTAATCCGTTTTTTGAGTTTTACGGTTACCAATTCGCCATAACTTTTATATAATCACTTAGCCACTTAAACCTCATCAAATTTTACTTAATTTTTAACATTGTGACACCCTAAATTTTGTCAATGCATCACAGTTTGGGCTGCTCTTCCCTGGCCAAACCATCGTCAATTACCAATTATCAAAGTTTCACAAAAATTCAACATAATCTCAAACAAATTCAATCAATAATCAATTACAATACCAATTCACTTATCAAATATAAATTTAATCTGTGAAAATTTACCGAAATTCTACTTCCTAACGAAATCAAAACAACGGAAACTCCGAAAAAACTTTTTAATCGAACTACTGAAGAAGAAAATGTCAAAAATTGTTTGTGCCTTTTAGAATTCTAATTGACCGAACTTAAGGAGAAAGAGAACTACGTTACCATCAACTTGTATCGAACAAAAGTGACACTAATGTGTAAGAAGAAGATATAAACACTTTTATCAGATTAAATTTTTAATTAGAATTATGGATCATAAGAGATTGAAGGCAAAAGCTCATGGAAGGTCACAGTTCTTCTCAAGCACACTCTCTCTCTCCCTCTTTTCTTTCAAGTTCATACGGTGATGAAGGAAGGAAAATGAAAATGATTAAGGCCGATGGTGATATGTGAGGATTTGTGGTGTTAAGTGTTATTAGGTGTCATGGTTAATAAATTGATGAAACATGTGTCATAATTTTATATATGTACATATGCATATAAACCACATTTCCATTTTCTTTTCTTTTGTTCACTTAGAGGCTTCGGTCGGCCAAGTGAATGGAACTAATAGTAATGATAATAATTAATGGTAATATAGTGGCTAGGTGTCAAGTTCTGAAACTGTTGAGTTAACGGTTCAAGTTATAAATATCTTAAATAAATAATTATAAAAACTGAATATATTATTACACAAATAATAATGTATATAGGATTAAATATATATGAGTTATTAATATAAATAACATTAGTAATTTAGCGATGAAAGATATTTGATGAAGTACTAGCAACTCTAAATTCATCAAAAAATATTGATAATTATTTATATCGGCAAATATCAAACTTGATAATAATAATAATATTATTATCTATGCTCTATTATAATTATAGCATGTAAAATAAATTAATAACATAATAATAAATTATATTATCATTTATTTTACTTCAAAACTCAGAATTAACTCATCGAAATAAAATTAATCGCTGAAAATAACATTTTTCGAAAAACATCGCGTTGGCATAAAAATTCGGGTTGTTACAAACTGTGATTCACAAATTTTGCGAATTTCAATCACAAAAACCCAAAAAATGATTTTACGAAAAATCGAGTTCTTACAAGTGACCCATGGCCTGAAGGTTGAGAGTGAAAAGGTAGAGAGAGGCGAGGCGATGGCAACAATGACTACTGGGGAAGGGTGATGACGGCAGGCACGGGTTGAGAGACACAGAGAGAAAAAAGTAGGTATGTGAGCTTTTGAGAGGACATATTTATTTTTGTCATTTTACATTATATTTTTATTTTGTTTATGTCTATTTAAATATAATATTAGATTTTATTTTACTGTCTTGTACATAATATTAAAACACAATACATAAACATTAATTTTTAATGTCTATATTCTATTGTCTCTGTTTTAGTGTCATTTTTTTATCTTCAAAAATAAACAACCTAAAAGAAAAACACATTCAAATCTTCAACCAGATAGTAAATAAACTAAATCCAACTATATAACCTCTGGTATAAATCTATTATAGTTAACATTGATAAATTTATAAAATTCTCTTGAAGAACTCAATATTTACATAAATGTATACTACTATATGAACCAGTTTCAAAAGAAAATAACAATAATAAAAGATGTTATATATAGTCGAATTCAAGATTGCTAAGAAAACTAAAGTTGCATTTTTGATTAACAAAGATAGATTAATGTGTAATGCACTCTTTAAGAAAAAAAAAATGGGAGGACCTCACTCAAAGTAAAATCACAAAAACCAAATGAAATATATATCCACTCCATCAAATCTATGATAGTAACAAACATAGATTAAGCAAAAAAAAATGTCAATCATGTAAAGCAATGATAATAATAAAAGGATTGGATCGCAGAATTCTTTGTTTTTTAATCAGTGTATATGATGTCATTCCATTTGCCAAGATCGGAATTTGGTCTCATACAAGAAAAGAAAAGAACATTATAGATCGAGTATTTATTCATTTTGGTTCTCAAATAATTTTAAATAAGACATTTTAGTCTTTAATTAAAATTAATTATTCGATTAGTTCCTAACAATTAATTTCATCAGTCATTTAGATTTTTACCTCCGTCAACTCTAATGAAAGATAAAATAGTCCCTAACAACTCTAATAGAGAACAAAATGATCTCTGACAATTCTAACAGGGGACAAAATGTTCCCTGACCTTTTTGTTCGAAAATGACATCATTCTTCCCTAATCTTCATCATATCTCGCATAACCCTAACATTCATACTCTCCTTCTTCATCTTCACAGTCTTCTTTTCCATCTTTTTCTTCTTTCTCTTCAACTCCAAGATCAAGTCATGGTATAATTGCCACATGTGTCGCACCTACCTCAACATGTCATGGATCACATACTTCCTGAATCTCTATGACTGGTACACCCACCTCCTCCGTACTTCACCCACCAGAAACATCCACCTCTACGTCCTTGATAACAGCATCACCTCCAACCCCAATAACATCCACCACTACTCCAAGGCACGCCTTTCTCCACTCTCCGCAAGCAATATAGATTGTTGGATATTAGGACATCATGAGAATATTTTTCTTCGATATCATATGCAAATTCTCATTTGGAATGGACCCCGAGTACTTCATTCCTTCTTTTCTAGAGTCCAAGTTGGCAGACAGCTTCGACCTCACATCCAAGCTATCAGTACAACGAGCAAAGTTGCTGTTGTCCGCTCATATGGAAACTGAAGCAATTATTGAATATTGGTTCGGAGAAGAAGCTTAAGGAAGCAATCGGAGTGGTGGATAATGTGGTCAAGGACATGATAGGGTAAAAGAGGAGGGAGATGACGACGTCGGCGATAGGCCTTAACATATCAGACTTAATTTCTAGATTCATGGGATCTATCGAAGATGACAAGTACTTGAGATACATAGTCATTAGCTTCCTGAATTGATTGAGAACAAGTTGAGGATTTTTCTTCTTGTGAACATTGAAGTTGCAAAGTGTGCATTCTGTAGCTTGAAGTTACAGTGTTAGACTATTAGTGTTATGCGAGATATGATAGAAATTTGGGGAGAACAGTGTCGTTTCCGAACAGAGGAGGTCAGGGACCATTTTGTCCCCTGTTAAAGTTGCTAAGGACTATTTTGTCCTCCGTTAGAATTGATGGAGCAAAGTACTCTGCGTTTGTTTCTGAGAACAGGATAGAACAAGACACTGATGGACAGAGACACAAAATTTTGTGTTCTTATATTCTGTTTGGTGATAAACTAGAACAAATTATGAAAATCCAATTTATTCTCATTTTTTTCATTCAAAAAATTTGAGATGAAAAATATAATAATAAAAAATATAATTATGAAAAATTAACAAGAATAATGAAAGAAAAAATGAAACATAAGTTGTGTCCCTTGTTAGTGTCTCAGTGTCCTTCCTGTCATGGGAGGAAAAGCTCTAAGATGGTTCAATCATATCTAACAACTAAATATGTGTTCAATCTTGCCAAAATCAAGCAACAATTTAACAATTATCAACCACAATTTCAAATCTAAAATCAATAACAATAAAAATTATATGATAGCAAATTAGTAATTACAATGAAGCAGCAACACAAATTCGGCAACAACAAAACCAACTGCAATAACTAAAAAACTTCATACCAAAATTTAAAAATCAGATATGCAGTACAAGAACTGCACATTGAGACTTGAGAATTTCGATCTAAGAAATTTCGTACAGCAAAATGCGATCTCACTCATTGTGGATCTGTTGTCGCATGGCGGAGCAAAGCAATGAACAAGGAAGGAGAAGAAACTGCAATTGAAGGCAGCGACAGGGTGCTAAATGGCAACCAGGACGGAGGTGCAATGAACGGTGGTGGCACGATGAACGAGAGTAATGCTAGTAGTTCTACGGGTGTGCTTCACTGCATCCTCACGAACAAGCACAGCAGAGCTGTCGCGATATAAAATGAGACAACGGGAGCATTGAGCATTGGCCTTCGGCGAGCAGATGAAGACGATGGCGATCAGAGGGCAGGCGAAGACGAAAGCGACCAGAGGGTAGACGAAGATGACGGCTACCACAACAAAGCTGCTCGACAAAGACGACGGCGGTGGTGGAGGCTAGGGTTGCCATTTGAGCCTATGAAGTTTGAAGGCTAGGGTTGGCTGGGTTACTTTTTGATTCAGGAAAGGGGCTGGAAGGAGGAGGGAGTGAGTGAGTGAGTGAGGGTGCTTGAGTTTGGTTAAGGTTTCTTTGGTTTGAAACAGAACAATGCCATTAATTTGGAAAAATTTTTGAAAATCAGATGGGTTTCGGTTTGGTTTGACTAACCGATTCTTGGTCGGTTTGACGGATTAATAACGGTTTTCAAATCTAGCGGTTATAGTTTCTAATCGAACCGCAAATCTCGTCAGTTTACAGTTTGACCGATTTGACCAGACGGTTCGAATCGGTTTTCAGAACCTTGGATTTTATACATGTTAAAGAAGGGCGGGGTCAAGTAGGGGGAAAAGTTGTCCCTTACTCTGTCCATTGTCACCACTACTTGCTATTAGAGATGGAAATGGGTATCCATACCCCGTCCCCATTTAGGAAATTGTCTCTTGTCCTCACTCCATCTCTGTAGATATTAAATCTTAAAAAATAAAAAATTACAATTATGATAAAATTTCATATAATTTAATTAAATTTTATCAAATCAAACTTAATTCAAACGTATTCAACGTTAAAATATCCTATTCAATACTATTCAACTAAATCTTTAACATACGAATTAAAATAAAATAAAATAGAAAAATTTCTAACAAAATATCATGACAAATCTTGGACTCTTGGCTGACGATTATAGTTCGGTGATAGTACTCTCTTAATAATACAAATTTTCCTTAACGATTATAGAAAATTTGTTTGTAATGATACAAATTTAAATAATGAGTTAGTGTAAATTTAGATATTATGCATATCATTAATTTGATTCTAAATAAAAATGAAAAGAAATTAATCATATACTTATATCATCACCAATGCCAATAGCTTGTATAGTAAAGTATTCAAAGTTTACATTTGATGGTGGAAAACCTAAAATATTAAAATTAATAAGAAATTAGTATAACTATTCAACCAAAAAGTAAAAAAAAATATTAGTATTACTTATCACTTAATTATATTACCTTTGAACTCATTCCAAAACCAATTTTAGCAGCACACCAAAGCCTTTAATGTTTGTGGAAGTAGTTTATTCTTGTGTGGTGTGATAACCCAGCCACCAGTACTAAAAGAGGACTTCGAAACAATTGTAGAAATCAGAATAGCAAAAATTCTCTTGTAATTTGTTGCAAGGTTAGAAATTTCAACCCATTTGCCTTTCACTAACCAAGAATACCAAATGCATCATTTTTTTTATTTAGGTAAGACCTTTTTATCTAAATAATGGTCCCATTCAAACTTCGTAAATGCTAACTCTTCATTAACATCAATGCAAAATTAGCCTCCCAATTTTCATCCATGTCAACATGACAACATCAACAAATCCAGATCTTAGGGTAGTAGAGCTTAGAGTAGTAGAAGATGCATTAAATCTCCCTCTCTCTCCATATCCTTGTTCATATATTCTTTAACCAAGTCTTGACAAATGTTTTTCACTTTTTCTATTTTAAATGCACTTGCTCCATATATCTTAGGCAAAAAATGGTTCAAAAGCATATGAACCAATCATAAGTGTTTCACTATTAACGGATGTGTTTATTTTGAGAAAACTCTTATATCCTGAATTGTGCGAAGCTTGCAAGATTTAAAGTGATCATACAAGTGTGAAGTCCCTTGTTTAAGGCCACCTAATAGCTTTGACTTGCAATAGTTACAAATAGCTTTTCACTTGCCATAAATTCTTTGTCTTTTGAAATAATTCCTCACATCAGAAGTTAATTTTCTTTTAATTCCACAGCCATAAGGAGTTGAGCATTCAGTTTGTGATTGTGCTACTTGAGTTCGTTGGTGTTGGTACTTTTAAATTAGCATTAGCTTATGGTTGAGACTCAACCGTTGCTGGCAGCATTGCTACTACACCTTGTGTTTCACCTTCCCTTGTAAATGATGAAGGTTTTTGAAAGAACTGAAACAAAACAAAACAGTTCATACATAAAAATATAGCAAATTCATCCATCATTCATAAAAGTATAAGATCTGTTAACAACAACATAATAACAAAACTCAGAAAGTGAAATTTTCACATTAACCGTAACTACCAACAACATTCAGAAAGTAAAATTTTTACATTAACAGTAACACAATAACAACACAAGGTTCAATAACAGTTTCAGAAGAAGAGGAAGATAAACCTAAAAGGTCTTTGTCGATGACAGGTTTAGCGAAGGAGACAACGATGTTCGCGAGAGAGATGATGGAAAATTTTCAGAGGCAATGGGCAAGATCGCGAGAGAGAGGGATAGAGGAAGGGACTGGAGAGTGAGGAGAGTTTGTGGGTTGTGGCTTCACCTTCCGCGATGACAAATCTTCACCGTCTGCGATGGCAAAGCTTGCATGGGAGTGACGAGGAGACTTCAGCGACACTTATGACAACAGAGGGGTGGGTAGATGAGAGAGTGCAAGTGTGCAACTGTGTGAGAGTTCAAAACTAGGGGTTCTCTTCCTCACTTGCTATGTATCTTATATATATATAAAAGGTTTTTAAGTAGTTTCACTCAAGTGGAGATTCAGCGGGTCCCCATAAGGAAGGTACCTCAGTGCCCGCCCCTTCCCTGTTTATTAGTAGGGACGCGACTCTGTCCCTGTGGGGACTTACTGGGTCTCCATTTTCCTCTCCATCACAGGTAATCCCCACAGGTTCGAATTTTTTTTTGTCATCCCTACTCGCCACCCCTACTTTCAAACTATGAAGGGTAAGAGTCGCAAAGTGCCCGCTCGTCCTACCCTACCCAAGCCCGCCCAAAACGGGTGGAACAGGCTGACCCACCAAAGTCAAACGGACTAGAATTGCTAAACCGTCTCATCTAACAGGGGGACAACGGGCCGACTCACTCTTTTAGCCTTTTTTGTAAAGCTAAATTATAATGTAACTAATTGCCTAACTAAGATTAATTCAATAAAACACTAAATATAGACAAAATTATTTTTTTCACAATCAAAATTGATCATCAGAATACAATTCACATAATGAGAGTCTTTTGCACAATCAAAAGTTTTTTAGCATAATCAGCGAGTAGAATGTAAAAGAAACAAGAAGTAGAACAACATAATTATAATTTTTATCATAATCAGTGAGCAGCAGTACTTAGAAGCATAACAATCCAGAACCCAAAGGCAGAGTGTAAAGGTGAGCAAACAATCAATGACGAGCAACAAACAATGATGGCAAATCTAAGATTGCTTTGATGTTGGTGCAGAAGAGGAGATGTGGCGTTGTCGGAGAATGAGTTAAGAGAAGGTAGAGAGGCTTGAATTGAAAAGAGAATTATGGAATTGATTTTTAGGTTTTTCATTATTTTTTCATTAAAAAACAAAAGGAAAAATAAAGCGGTGGCCCGCTGGTCCAACTTGCCCTACTCCCACCCAAGCTGAGGGTTTGGTGGGCTTTTTTATTTTGACGAGTTCAAAATCTTAATCTATTTGACAATTTTTGGTAGTTTGGTGAGTTCGATCTGTTTTGTCATTTCTAATGAAGAGTGTTAGTGGAGTCGAAGTGCAAAGTAGTTTCTATTACATGGAGGTTTTTATTATGCTTGAATCAAAATTTTATCTTTGGATCCTTATCTATCTATTTATTTATCTATCTATCTAGAAGGGATATAAAAGTAATTTGATGTCCAATTTTTTTGAAATATCTTTCATTATATGTAATTAATAAAATAAAACATTTTGTTACTTACCTAATTTCAAATTTATTATTGTTATTTTGTTACTTGGCTTACCATTAATCTTACGTTGATGACTTGAAAAATATGGAGGACTTAAGATTACGTTGTTTGAAGGTTGGAACAAAAATGTTCATTTTGAATAGTCTTTGTCATATATTGTTGATTGCGATGATATATATAAAGATATGGATGTGTGTTGTATGTATTATTATTAATAGCTAAAAATGACAAAAATGATTATATAATATCGACTATGCTACGTGTACACCATATGTGATTATGCAGCAGCGATGTATGACTAGAGAATTAGATAGTAGAGAATCAAAGAATAGAGAGAAAATATAATTAATTTTTATTCTCTTTTAGTAGCCAAGAGTGTTATTTATAGATAAATTAGAGGGTATATATTACAAGAACCAAGATCGAGAAAGGTGAGGCTCTAACTACTCCTTGACTGTATCAGTTTGAGGCTCTATATTAGAAGTGATACTCTTCACATCCCCCCTCAAAATTAGTGTGGAATTGGAAACCACCCTAAGTTTGGTTCGGAATTTATGAAAAAGAGTTGCTGAGAGGGGCTTGGTCAGCACATCAGCTACCTGAGAATCAGAAGAAATATGAACCACAAAAAGTTGGTGTTTTTCAACTCTATCTTGCACAAAATGTAAATCAATTTCAAAATGTTTGCTGAGACTATGAAGAACTGAATTGGCAGCAAGCATAACAACACTCAAATTGTCGCAGAAGATGGTTGGGGAGACAGTTTACGGTACGCCAAGTTCCTATAACAACTTCTGCACCCAGAGAACATCAGCCCTATATCTACCAAGCACATGAATTCTGCTTCAGTGGATGTTCGACTCACTACATTATGTTTCCTACTTCACCAAAAGATGGGATTACAGCCTAAGTAGACACAATAACCACTGGTACTTCTTCTATCCTCTAAGTCACTAGCTCAATCAACATCTGCAAACACCAGAATATGAAGATCAGTAGATTTGGAATATAATAAACCATGATGATGATACGTACCTGAGAGATATCTGGGTATGCACTTTAGAGCTTTCCAATGATGCTTCTTGGATTCTGCATGAATTGACTAATCCTGTTTACAAAAAAGACAATTTCAGGATAGGTTAAAGTAGCATATTGAAAGCCTCTAATTAGTGAGCAATATTTAATTGGATCCGCAAACTCTGGTGAGCCTTGGGAGATGAGTTTTGGAGTAAATAATATAGGGGTAGGTACAGTTTTCGATTCATGCATCTGAGCTCTGTGTAATAGATCCAGAATTTATTTTGACTGAGATATGTGTAGGTCACCATTAGGTAATTTATTGAATTCTAAACCAAGAAAGTAATGCAGGCTGCCTAAATCCTTGAACGAGAATTTATTGTGAAGAGGTTGAATGAGAGTTTTTTATTTCAGATGCATTGTCCCCTCTAATAACTATATCATCAACATAAACTAATAGGTAGATAGTACTAATGTTAGTGATTCGAACAAATAAAGAGTTATTAGCCTTAGTATTAGTAAAACCATAATAAAAAAGGCGAAACTAAGCACGAAGTGCTTGCTTCAAGTCATAGATTGTCCTATCTAACTTACATACTAAAGTAGAGTCAGAAGAGGGAAAACTTGGTGGTTGCATCATATAAACATCTGCATCCAATGTGCCATTTAGAAAGGCATCATTGAAATCAAATTGCCACAGAGGCCAGCTTTTTGTCACAGCAATAGAAATCATAGTCCTAATGGTAGATGGTCTTATAACAGGACTAAAATCTAGTTAAAATCCAAATCTTCAACTTGGTGACATTCCTTAACTACTAGTCTTGCCTTATATTTTTTAATTGTATTGTTCGGAGCTCTTTTCACGACATACACCCACTTGCATCCAATGACTGTGGCGTTGGGAGGAGATGTTATAAGATGCCAAGTGTGATGTTTCATTAAGGCATTATATTATTTTTTTCATGGCCCTAACCAGTGAGAAGAATTCAAGGCATGTTTCAAGGATGTTAGTTTTAGAGAAGATCATGGGAAGAGATAGTAGCACTTAATACTTTTAGTTTGTAAATGCCAGATTTTGACCTGGTAACCATACTGTGTTGGTTTTGAGTGACTTAGGGTGGGGATTTGGCAAAAAATAGGAGCTCTTGAGGGT
The DNA here is from genome assembly GCF_000817695.3 of Arachis duranensis. NCBI lineage: Eukaryota > Viridiplantae > Streptophyta > Magnoliopsida > Fabales > Fabaceae > Arachis > Arachis duranensis. The sequence goes on along the minus strand of NC_029774.3, from coordinate 25,739,566 downwards.
TTAGTTTCTATCACTTGAATTGAAGTAGCACCAGAAACATTTAATGAGGAGTTGGAGGAAGGTTGGACTGAGGAAGTATGAGGATTTGAGAGATGAAAATTGGAAGAGGTTGATATGAGGGAAGAATTGCCAGGGTATAGTTGGAATATGAGGAGGTAAAATAGGAGGAGCTGAATCTTTAGAGGAAGAACCTACATTATGAATGCTAGAAACAACAAATAAAGATGAAAAAGGAAACAACTGTTAATCAAAGATAACATTTCTTGCAATATAGATTTTTTCTTCAGATGTAAGACATTTGAACCCTTTAAACTGAAGAGCATAGCCTAGAAAAATACATTGTTAAGACCTATAGTTCATTTTATGAGTGTTAAAGGGTCTGAGATGAGGATAGCACAACAAAAAAACTTTTAGCATGTTGTGATTTGGTTTCACATTATGTAACATCTCATAAGGTGATTTATAGTTCAAAACTTTAGTAGAAAGTCTATTGATAAAAAATGCAGAGGTCAAGAACGCATCTTTTCAGAAAAAAAAAAAGAAATTTTAGTAGTGACAAGAAGAGATAAATCCATCTCAGCCAAGTGGTTGTGCTGTCTCTCAACAACTCCTTGTTGTTGATGGGTATGTGGACAAGACAAGCGATAAACAATACCATTTTCTTGCACAAAATACTTGAAAGAGGATGACAAGAATTCTTTACTATTGTCTGGTTGCACTTATTTTAAAGAAAAATCAGTTTGTTTCTTCATTAGAGTTTAAACTGTTTAAAAATTCCAAACACTTAAGATTTATTTTGAAATAAATATAGATAGGAGTATCTATTAAAGGCATCAACAAAACTTACATAATACCTAAAACCATATCGAGATGTGCTTGGAGCTGGACCTATATATCAATAAAAATTTGTCCCCAGATAACAAAATTGGTATCATCCAATTTGTCAAGAATAGGTTGAAGGAGAAATTTGTTGTTGTTGGTTGAAACATTAGGAACAATCAAAGTCATGGGTCAGAACCTTGAGAACAATGATGATGCTGATAGATATGAAATTTTGGCTTCATCCGAGAGTAAAGATGCGACTAAAAATCTGAAGAATAAGAAACGTGGTGTTATTGTTGATGTTGCAGTTTTGGAATCGGGTGCTATGGATCGTGATTTTCCAATTGAGAAGACGAAGAAGATCTGGGATTCAAAGAAAAAGAAAAATATAGAAAGCTCTGATACCATGTGTGATTATGCAGCACTGATATGTGACTAGAGAATTAGAGAGTAGAGAATCAAAGAGTAGAAAAAAATGTAATTGATTCTTATTCTCTTTTAGTAACTAAGAGTGTTATTTATAGATATATCAGAGAGTTATATTACAAGAACTAAAATTAAAAAAGGTGAGGCTCTAACTACTCCTTGATTGTATCAGTTTGAGGTCCTATATTAAGAGTGGTATTTTTCACATTCTAAAATCAGCCACAAAAGTCAGTTACCAGTATAAAATATATATTAAAATATAAATACATATTAAAAATAAATTAAACCACACATATATTATACACAAATATACTGGTAGCTAATTTTAGTATACAAATAAAATTTTTATATAATATAAGTTTTAATTGAAACAAAGATTTATTAACTAAAAATTTAAATAGTGTATCAAATCAAGATTAAACTAAAATGACTTTTTAAATAATTTATAATATATATGGTTGATGTAATATTAATGTATGTTCTTATATATATTTTATCGGCTTTATTGGTTACAAATAATAAATATTGGATAGTTATTGTATACCATGAAATTCAAATCTCTTTTTCTCTTTTTTTTTTTGTTAATTTCAAGCTAAATAAGTCACATCACATGCAGCTTGTAGTAACAAAAAAATTTATTATAAAGAAAAGTTAAAAAAATTTACTTATTAAAAAAATTTTTAATATTAAAATTATTTAGAATGATTAATTTTATAATATTTAAAGAGAATGACCAAATTTTTTTGTGAAAAGACAAATATATTCGTAAGTTATTTTTTCATTTATTTTTTTAACATATTTTTTTTTAATTTTCTATCATACTTTAATCTTTCAATGGGGAAAAGAACCTATGATTAGCTTTTCCAAAAAATTTAAAACGAATAATTTCAACGAAATCTTTCAATTTTTTATATGACTGCTTTGCCAATAGTTGAGACTCAATCGGGAGATGTTTCGCGTTATATTCCTACAAATATAATTTTTATACAGATGTTCAAATATTTACTAAAAATCTTTTTGTTAGTTCAAAATAATCAATATATAGAATTGGAATAAGTAATCATTTAGATTCGGACGAGAACATGCACTTTAAATTTGAAAGAAAAAAATCAAAAATATATTTATTCTAACTCATAAGGAGAAATGCATTAGAGTACTGATGTATATTATATATTTGAATTTAATAGGAGTAACATACATATCTTATTAAAAACAAGTAATTTATTTTAGTTAATTAGTGAATTCCTTCTTTTTTTTTAAGATGAAGAAACAAATTTGATTTTTTCTATTCTAGTAATATTTACTACAACGATGAAAAATAAAATTATCATTATATTTATTCTTTTTTCTATTTTTTCTTCTAAGTACAGGATAATCTCAAAAAATTGAGAATTATTTTTTACCAATTAGAGCCCTCCCTTCACCACTTCTATGGAGATAATTTATAGGGTTTATAACTACTCTTCTTATTACAGCATGCTTATTTAGCCAACATTTAAATTTTATTCTACTCAAAATTTCAATTAGATTATTTTGGCGATTTTTACTCCTTCCTTCATTTTCATTCTCAAGCCTGATTATCACTCTATTTTTTCATCACTATCTTCCCTTTCTTCTCTATTTGCTCTTGCTCTTGGTTTCATTATGTTGTCAGCATCAATAAAATTCAGATTGACTGTTACTCAACTATTTTTTTTCTCTCGAAAAGAGCATAAATAAAAATCTTAATAGAGTACTATCAAACCCTATCAGAGCCACTCTATTATCATACTTCAAACTAACTTTATCTTCGGTCTTTATATACTCTATTCTTTAACCATTCTTTAATTTTTTCATAATTTCTGTTTTGAAATTGTGAGTACTTTTAGAAGCTTTTAATAATTTTGCTTTTAAAATTTTTACTTCTTTCAAATAGATTCCCGTTGCTTGCATATGGGAGTAGAAGCATGCACGTGAGCTCGTGAACCAAGTAGAAGAAGACGACACACATTTTAAAGAAGGTGAAAGTGTGCTTAGCCGAGTGAGGAGAACGCAAGTTACATAACGTCTGATTCTATTGGTGAAGAATGTGACATGTTTTTTATCGTATTCTGACTAATTATAATTAAAAACATCACATTTTATAACTTAATTTTAAATATTATATTTTAAAAATACATAAAGATTATTTTTTATTCATATAATTTTTATTTATTTTTTAAAAAATATTAAAACAAAAAAAAACTCAAAAAAAAAAACAAAAAATTGAAAAAGAAGATGAACAAAGAACACTGATATTTTTTGAAAGACACTCATTTTTAATATCACTTTCATTCAAATTATTAATTTTTATCCAATTCGTCCCTACCATTTGTTGAGATCGTCCCAACACTTTGTTTTTACTAAATTCTTAATTTTTAAGCAATTAAATCATCCCATCATTTTTTGTTTTAAATAAGTTTAAATTTTGTTAAAGAGAGCCACTTCGATAATTAAAAACGTTTTTTAATAATTAAAATTTATTAAAAATTCTAAATTCTAACTCTATGACGGCAGAGAAAAAAAGGACTAAAATTTAGATTTTTTAAAATTAATATATATAATAAGAATATTTTAGCCATTTTTTATGATAGGAGTATGGTAGTCATTTTCTATAAAAAATAATATTAATTTAGCCCAGTTTAAAATTTGATTCACCATTTTTCGGTCAAATTAATTTTTCTGATCTAATTTTGATAAAAATAACACAATTTAATCGATTATATGCGTTAAATATTAATTATTAAAAAACATCTTTAAAAAAAGACGTTTTAGGTGTCTTTATCGAAGTAGCTTTTTTTATTAAATTATAAATCTCTCCAGTCATTTCTTTTTTTTTCAATTTCAATTTTTTTATTTAAAAAATTGTCCTTACCTATAGATTTGTCTTATTAGTTTAAATTAAAAATTTCAAAACACTAATATAACACCCTAACTATCAAAATGTCACGCTTCCGGCTACGCCACTTTGATAGCTCGAGTATTACGACAACACTTATAATACTAAAATATGATCCTATTTAAAACTTAAATCGTATAACCGCTCAAAAGACTTTTTTAAAAGATAACATACATCCGTACAAATATCAATACTTACAAAGAATACACAATAATTTTACAAGCAATACATAATCAAATCCCTATCCCTCTTATAAAAACTCGTAAAGATAAAGGCGAGGGAAAAAGTAACTAATACAACACAAACATCGTTTGAAATAGAAAAGGAGTAAATAAGCTCTTTCGAACTTCGTCGTCCATAACCTAAAAAAGGAAAGACCTGTAGGGTGATGACATGTCACCATGTCATATTTTTCTATGTTTTTTTATACAAGAAATTGATGATTTGTACTTAAATATTGAATGCTTTTGTACTTAATTGGTATATTTCTTTGATCTTTTACTTTTATAAATCATGTAGGAAATAAGAAGAAAAAAAGTAAAGAAGCACAAAATAAGTTAAAAAGGAGGAAAAAAGAGCTTTGGGGCACACTTTAAAGTTGGAGCACACTTTGGAGCCTTAGGCCACGCTTTTAAAAGCGTGGCCCATGACCAAATCAAAGAAGATTGGCAACCAGCACTCAAAGCTCGGTTCACACCAAGACCCTAGCTTTGCCGTACAAGAAATTTAGCTTGGAAGCAAAAATTTTCGCAAAGTTAAACTTGGGCACTCACAGCATGACCATGCCTCCTTCAAAGGACTATAACTTGAGCTACGGGTGTCCGATTGATGTGCTTCTAGTTGCGTTAGAAAGCTGACATTCAGAGCTTTCCAACGATATAGGCAATTCATATTTGACATGAAATTGAGGCACGAGTGAAAGACATTATTAAGGACCAAAAACAAGCAAAAATAAATCAGCCAATGCTTTAACCAGGATTCGAAGAGGGAGACCAAGGGAAGCAAGGAAGTAGCGCTCTCCTTGAGAGCTTTATGGTGGGTCTCCTCAAGAAAATGTAAGGAAAATTGCTCCCCAAATGCTTCCATCATGGTTCGAACTTGGAGGCTTCACTAGAGACAAAGAGGAAGCTCTTGCCGAGAGCTTTGAGCTCTTGGAGAGAGCTTTGTCGTGCTGCATCAGAAGGCCAGGGACACAAGTTGAAAGCTGAGCTCTCACAAGCACCTGAGCTTTGCCCTGGGAGTGTCACCCATGGGCTGAAAATTCACTAAAAATTCATTTTAATTCATATCTTCACAAAATTAAAAAGCCTAATCAACATGACTCAAAGGCACACAGAGAAGCTAGATTAGGAATTTCATTTTGTGAATTTATTTTTAATTTCATTTTTCATTTTTATTTTTATAAAAGCCTATATAAATGTATTAGTTTCATTTTATTAGGAAGGCTGGCTCCACTAAGGAGCATTACGAGTAGGAGTAGAGAGCTCTCTCTTTAGTTTTCCTTTTCTGAGTTTAAATTTTGGATCAAGAATTGAAAGAATTTTGTTTCACTTGATCTGAAATCTCTTTGTTTTTCTTCTGCATTGAATCTGAGTTTCCTTAATTGCTTTCATCTTCTTTTTCTTCTGCAAATTGTTCTCTGATTGGATCAAGGAAGGAATTGAGATCTAGACCTGTTTTCTAGTCTCTTTGATCCCCTGAGATCTTCACTTGTCATTTTAGATTTCACAATTGAATTGAGTTTTCTTGCTGGTTTGCTTTTCTGCTACAATTTCCTTCTCTGCAATTTCTACTTTCTGTTCCTATTGCTCCAAATTTACTTTCCTGCACTTTTGTTCCTCTGCACTTTACATTTGAGCTACTGTGATATGAATTTAATTTTTCTATACTTTAAATTTCTGCCACTTGTTCTCAAGATCTCGTTGATTGCTTGCTTCATTGCTTTCTTTAATTTCCAGCACCCAGCCTCCTTTACATTTGATGCAATTTATATTTCTTGTCATTTAAGATTCTATCAATTTACATTTCTTGCTCTTTAAGTTTTCTGCCTATTTACATTCTGTCATTTACAATTCATATCAATTTACTTTATGTTGGCTACATTTCATTCAATTTTACTTCAATGTTAGCTTGACTAAACTAATCACCCACTAAAGTTTCTTGATCCATCAATCTCTGTGGAATCGACCTCACTCTAAGTGAGTTATTACTACTTGATGTGACCCGGTACACTTGCCGTTAGATTTGTGTGTTTGGAATCTCGTTTTCTACAAAAACACCATCAAGTTTTTAGCGCCATTACCGGGGGATTGATTTAGATCAACAATGATTAAGTGCGTGAGAAATCTAGATCAAGCATTTTTTGTTTTTGTTCTCTATTCTAAGTTGAAACCAAGGTGTCTGTGTTTTTGCCTCACTAAGAAATTCTTTCTCTGTAACATGAATTTCAATTTTTATTGATATTGCATTTTACAAAATACAAATGGAGTTCAACTCATCTTATGGTCAAACAAAATTTTATGGGATGTTACCCACCATCACTAATCTCTAATGGTGGCTGGGAATATCACCAAAAAAATTCAAATTCTGAGCACTCTAATCCATGGAGCTATGCTTTAGAACCACAAGATCAGCAAGAGAATAATTTGGGATATTTCTCACCACCACAAAATGATTCAAGTCATTATTCCAATGGTGGCTGGGAGCATTACCAAGAAACTGCAAATTCTGAGCAGTCAATTGACATGAGAGATTGTCCAACCTCACCTCCCACTTCTACATTTGAAAATTCTTCATCACCTAAATATGCCTCAACACAAACTTCCACGATCCAAAGACTCTCAAAGCTTGAGTCCTGTTCAACAGAATTGTGGAGGAACAACAACAATCCTAGAGAGATCTAGAAATCCTTTTTCAGAAGACGGATGAGGATTTGGAGAACATAAGGAGGAACTTAGAACCATCAAACAGAGAGGATGAAGACCAATTTGTGGGAGAGGAAGTGGAAGAACAAGAAAGTGAGGAGGACAATCAAGGACGTCCAAACTCAAGTGAAGCAGAAAATCATATGAAGGAAGGGCTCATGGAACCACCAATTCAAGAGGCTCCTAATGAAGAAAACACTATAATAATCACACAGCAACCATGTCTTGACATCCAAAAAGTAAAGGCAATTGACAAAATCACCAAGAAGAGGATTGTGACCAAGATACCAAGGACAACATTCAAGAGAAGGTCAACTACAAACAATCCTTGTAAAACCCGGTTAATTAACGGCTAATTAACCCATAAATGAGAATTTATTCTTGAAAGTCCAAAATGTGATTTTTATGGCTAAATGTGATAGAGGAGACTGAGACAAGAATTTCGGTACCAATTTTATAGAATTCGGACCAAGATTGGACCGAACGGGCCAAACCAGGCCAACCGGACCCAAAGTGGGCCCTTGGCCCAACTAAACTAAGCCAAAACCCTAGTTTTCAGCACTCTCTCTCTTCACAACACTCAAAACACGCTGAAAGTTAGAGAGAATGGGGGAAGAACTCTCTCTCAACCTTCTATCTCTCATTTGATCTTCAAACCACCATAATTTTTGATCTAGAGCTCCGATCGCCGCTCCGTTTGTGGCCACGCGTTCACCGCGGAGAGCTCTACAAAACCCATACAATTAATCTTGAGGTAAGCCAC
>NC_029774.3:25724707-25731336 GCF_000817695.3 Arachis duranensis | reverse complement strand
TCTTTGATGTTATAGGACCCAACTCTCTTGAAGGAGAAGGTTAATCTTGTCTCCTTGGACCTTGGGTGTGGTAAGATTCTCAACCCTAGTGTAATTTGTGATTTTATGATGTTTGGGTTTTGAGATGTTGTGTATGGGTATGATGGTTGTGGCTTAAGTTGTGTGTGTGTGGATATTGGAGCTTGATTGGTGATTTTGAAAAGCTTGGGAAGGGTTTGGTGGTGAAAAATCTGTTCTTGGAGGTTTTGAGGCCTTGAGAGCTTGTGGATAAGTGGTTTGGAAGTGCTCCGGTGGAGTTTGGAAAAATCGGCTAAGGTATGGTTTCGGTTTCCCGTATCTAATATGTAATGTGGTAGGAAATACTTAGGCTAGAGGCCCTAAGATAGGCAATGAATGGGTGATGTTGTTGAATTATTGATATATATGATGTGGTCATATATGTGATGATGATTAATGATGCCTTGGTGGTATGATGTATGAGAAATATGCATGTTGTGATATATGCTTGATGATTAGTTATGGTTGAATTGTGGGTTGAACCATGTTTATGGTGAGTATGATGTTGATTGTGTACAATAATGATTTATTGGGATTGGTGTTGTTGGATTTGGCATGAGGAAGAGTATATGATATGTCAATATGTTTGAGTTTGAGCCACTTGGGTGAAGTGGGTTAAAATGATGAGATAGTGATTTTGTAATTTGTGGTAAAGTGTCAATGTGTGAGTTGAGGAGGCTTGATGTTGAAATTGATGTATTTTGATTGATTTCAAAGGAAAGGGATGAAAATGACATGTTTTGATTGATTTCTAAAAGAATTGGAAATGGCTTGTTTTGAAAATGGCACTTTGTGGTTTTTATGAAAAACATGGTTTTGGGCACACTTTGGTGGGACATAACTTGGACTACGGATCTCTGTTTTGTACCAAATCTGTTTAGAAATGAAATTTGATCCGGGATGTCCATGCCGTTCGAAGAACGGGTGAAAAATAATTTAAAATGAGGAAGTTATGTCCATTGGAAGTTAGGGGTTTGAATCTGTGAATTCTGCAGCTTTTAACCTATAAAATTTTTAGCAGAATAACCCCTTGCGCGTAGGCGCACCTGGCGCGTATGCGCCGATCTTCCAGAAAATGGCATCCACGCGTGCGCGTGATGTGCGCGGGCGCGCCGATTGTGCTGCACCCAATGTCCAGCCATTTTCCAGAGAGTTATGCCAGAACTGTGCTAGTGTTGTGCCTGGGGCACGAGAAAACCCACGCGTACACGTGGTTGACGCGTACGCGTCGATTGGCAAATTTTTAATCCACGCGTTAGCGTGCATGACGCTTGCGCGTCGATGAGTTTTTGAGGCCACCCACGCGTGCACGTGGAGTGCGCGTACGCGTGGACCTGTTTTCATTCCAAAGTTGATTTTTGAGTTTTAAAAGCCAAATTTCATACTTCTAAGCCTCCGATCTCACCACTTATATCTTAAATCATTATAATATGTCTAGCTATGAGGAGAAAGGCTAGTGAATGTGGTAACTTACGAGTGAAGCAAGGGAAAATGAATAATCAATGAGGATCATTGATGATTATGTGAGATGTGGAGGATGTTGGTGGAAGTGCTTGTTATGCCAATGGCCGAAGGGCCGTAATTGTTTATGAATTGGCTGGTTCTGGATTGAACCGTGAGCCGGAATAGCTGTGTATGCTATGAATATTGGCTGGTTATGGATTTAACCATGAGCCGGATGACTAGATTATTGCCGTGTTATGGTGGAGCCATGATTATGGCTATGTATAAATGCATATATGCTGTTGAATGAATTGTGAATGTTGCACTTCCACTGTTGGAGATGAGAGTTTCCCTGGGAGGAAGCAGTGGCTAGCCACCACGTGCTCCAGGTTGAGACTCGAAGCTCTTTTGACCCTATGTCATAAGTGTAGCCGGGCACTGTGAAAGACCCGGATGAGCTCGCCCCCGTAAATATTCACCAGTGAGGGTGATGGATATAGATCATGATTATGATCAAGTTTATGACGAGAATAACTCAAGTTGGAGATGCGTGACAGAGGGACAGTCCAATGGTTAGCTACCAGGACTTGTTGGGTTGGCTCTATAACCGACAGATGATATCATCAGCCACTATGGACAGGTATTCATCATATGCATACTATATGAATTGTTTGAGATTGCCTATTTGACTGCATATTACTTGCTAATTGTCTAAATGCCTACTTGTTCCTAATTGTATATTTCTTGCTTGATATAACTGTGTTTGCTACATTATAATCCTACTGGTGGTTGGGAGGTCTGAAGGAATTGGAAAGGGAAGTATTAGTTAGACTGAAGAATCTTTAGTCAGATGCCCTTTATGGTTTAGCTTGTTTATAAGCTTTGATATTATATGGAGGAAGTTCTAGGATTGCCTTTGGCTTTCCTCTATTATTATGTATTATATATGTGGAAGCTGTTACCATGCTGGGGACCTCTGGTTCTCACCCATGCGGATTTTGTGATTTTCAGATGCAGGACGTGAGGTTTCCCGCTGAGGCATGCTGGAGACTCTAGATTTGCGAAGATCCTTTGTTCTCGGGGCTAAGTTTTGGTTTATATGTTTTGCTTAGATACTTTTATCTCCATTAAATAATACAAACTATGATGACTCCTCTTATGGGAGATTTTGGAGAATAGGTTTTATGTATTTGTGTCCCTTTGGGTTTCCTTTGGGGTTTTCCTTATTTTATCATATATATTGTTATGCTCGGACCGGTTATCTTCGCAGCCGGATTTTGAGTTTTGATATTCCTGTTTTTGACACTCCTTTGTATATATATAATCCCGCGTTGGTTATCCTTACCTTTGTATATATATGACCTCGCGTTGGTTATCCTCGTTCGTTATGTTATCGATCGGAGTGTTGCGCTTTCGAGTTGCGATTTTTGTTTACCCCCTTTTTCTACAAAGGCTCCTAGTTATAATCAATCATTCATACTATTATAAGTACTAAATTTTTATTTTAGAGGTCGTAATACCTTGCCATCTCTGAATTATGACTTAAGCATAAGACTCTGTATGGTAGGGTGTTACATTATGGTATCAGAGTAGTTCGTTCCTGTAGAGCCTGAGGGATGGACTGATTATGCTTCTGTGCATTCTCTGTGTGTGTGTTATGTGCTATTAGTATATCTGCTTGATATAATTGGCATAAACGTTCATGAGCATGCATTTGGGACTTTGAAGTACTAGACTTCCGATATTAAGACTGATCAACTTAATATCGATTGTTTGGTATGTATAGGAACCAGATGGCGCCTCGTGGACGCGGTCGAGGTAGTGCGAGAGGTCGTACTAACGCTCGTGCATCGGAGAATAACCCTAATGACCCGGTGAACTTTATGACTGCGTTGGAGAACATGGCTGCTGCTATGCAAGCCACTGCTGAGGCTCTTGGTCAACAGATGAACAACCATGGCAATGATGGAGGTGGAGTTCAGGGCCCGATGACGCTGGCGAAATTTTTGAAGGTTAATCCACCTAAGTTCAAGGGAACTGGTAGTCCGACTGAGGCTGATACATGGTTTCAGGCTATAGAGCGAGCACTGCAAGCACAAGTGGTATCTGAAGGGCAGCGTGTCGAGTTTGCTACCTATATGCTTACAGGTGAAGCGTCGCATTGGTGGCAAGGTATCCGACGTCTTCTGCAGCAGGGTGATGATTATATCACTTGGAATGTCTTCCAAGAGGAGTTCTATAAGAAGTACTTTCCGACTTCTGCTAGGACAGCTAAGGAACTTGAGTTACTACAGCTAAAGCAGGGTACTATGTCCATATTAGAGTATACTGACAAGTTTGAGGAGCTGTTCAGGTTCTCTCGTATGTGCCAAGGGACTCCGGTGGAATATGAGGAATGGAAGTGTGTTAAGTATGAAGGAGGACTCCGGAGTGATATTTTTAGTTCAGTGGGACCAATGGAGATTAGGACCTTCTCCGAGTTGGTAAACAAGTGTAGGGTTACTGAAGAGTGTGTGAAAAGGGCAACCGCTGAGAAAGGGATTCACAAAGGTTCATTCCCACAGAATCGAAGGAAGAGCTTTGCACCTAGAGGCCCGTCTTTCAAGAGGGGAAGCTCTTTCAAGAGGCCCAACAACAACAACAATTTTCAAGGGAAGAAGTTTGGGAAACAACCTCAGGATGATCAAGCTTGTACTAGGTGTGGAAGTCACCATCCGGGAGCACCATGCAAGGCCAGATGGGGTTTGTGCTACACTTGTGGAAAGGCGGGGCATAAAGCCGCAAATTGTCCTGAGAAGCAGAAATAAGGTGCCGCAAATTGTTCTGAGGGGCAGAAACAAGGTGCTGGAAAGTCACAACAGACTGGTCGGGTGTTCACCACTTCAGCTGTAGGAGCTGAGGGATTTGAGACACTCATTCGAGGTAACTGTGAAATAGCTGGTCAAACCTTAAATGCTTTATTTGATTCGGCAGTATCGCATTCATTCATTGCATTTGAGAAAGCCCATGAGTTAGGATTGAAGATTGTAACTTTAGGTTACGATCTAAGAGTGTACAATGCTACCCATGAAGCCATGGTAACTAGGCTAGGGTGCCCGGAAGTTTCCTTTAGGTTCAAGCAGCGTGATTTTGTTCATAATTTAGTCTGCTTACCGATGATTGGTCTTGATCTTATCTTGGGATTGGACTGGTTATCTAAGAACCATGTTCTGCTAGATTGTTCTACAAAGTCGGTATACTTTATGCCGGAAGATACTGAAGGGCCGGTCGTGGTGAATAATTATTATTTGAATTCGATGATGGTGAACTGTTCTGGTGTTGAATGTCAGGGTATCCTGTTGTTAACCGCGGGTGTTTCGGGTGATGATCAAAGGTTGGAGCAGATTCCGATTGTGTGTGAGTTTCCGGAAGTGTTTCCCAATGATATTGATGAGTTTCCACCTAACAGAGAGGTTGAGTTTGCTATTGAATTGGTGCCCGGGACGGGACCAATCTCAAGTGCTCCTTATAGGATGTCACCATTAGAGATGAACGAGCTAAAGTCTCAGTTAGAGAATTTGTTGGGAAAGAATTTTATACGACCAAGTGTCTCTCCATGGAGTGCTCCAGTGTTACTGGTGAAGAAAAAGGATGGGAGCATGCGGCTCTGTGTGGAAAGAAGAAGGATGGGAGTATGCGACTCTGTGTGGATTACAGGCAGCTGAACAAGGTTACAATAAAGAATAAGTACCCATTGTCGAGAATTGATGATCTCATGGATCAGTTACAAGGAGCTGGAGTTTTCTCCAAGATTGATTTGCGATCCGGTTATCACCAGATAAGGGTGAGGGATGAGGATATCCCTAAGACCGCTTTCAGGACTTGTTATGGTCATTACGAGTACACTGTAATGTCTTTCGGGTTGACGAACGCTCCTGCAGTGTTTATGGACTACATGAATAGAGTTCTCCGTCCGTTTTTGGATAAATTCGTTGTTGTCTTCATTGATGACATACTGATTTACTCCAAGACTGAAGAAGAGCATGCGGAACACTTAAGGACCGTGTTGCAGATTCTAAAGGAGAAGAAACTCTATGCAAAACTATCGAAGTGTGAGTTTTGGAAGAGTGAGGTGAAGTTTTTGGGCCATGTGGTGAGTAAGAAGAGAATAGCCGTAGATCCAACTAAGGTGGAGGCTGTGATGGATTGGAAGCAACCAACCACCGTGACGGAGATAAGGAGTTTTCTGGGTTTAGCTGGCTATTACCGAAGGTTTATCAAGGGCTTTTCATAGATAGCTTTGCCAATGACAAAGTTGACCCGCAAAGACACTCTGTTTGTTTGGACTCCCGAGTGCGAGGAGAGCTTTCAGACATTGAAGAAAAAGTTGACCACTGCACCTGTGTTAGTGTTACCTGAGGCGAACGAGCCATTTGAGGTGTATTGTGATGCCTCATTGAAGGGTCTAGGGTGCGTGCTGATGCAGCATCGTAATGTGGTGGCGTATGCCTCACGACAGTTGAGACCTCATGAAGTTAGTTACCCTACGCACGATTTGGAACTCGCTGCAGTTGTGTTTGCCTTGAAATGTGGAGGCATTACCTCTATGGGGTTAAGTTCCAAGTTTTCTCTGATCATAAGAGCTTGAAGTACCTCTTTGATCAGAAAGAGCTTAATATGAGGCAGAGAAGGTGGATGGAATTGTTGAAGGACTACGACTTTGAGTTGCATTACCATCCGGGAAAGGCAAACGTAGTGGCGGATGCGTTGAGTCGGAAGTCGTTATATGCGGCTTGGATGATGCTTCAAGAGGAGAAGTTGCTCAAGGGATTCGAGAGTCTGAAAATTGGTGCTCGAGAAGTATCCGGAACTTTGTGTTTGAGCCGATTAGAGATCTCAAGTGAGTTTAAGTCCGAACTCCTAAAGGCTCATCAAAATGATGAAGCGTTATGGAAGGTATTACCGGCTATTGAGCAAGGAAAACAATGGAGAGTGTCAGAAGAAAAATATGGGTTATGGAGATTCAAGGGGAGGATCATTGTGCCGGATGTGGGCACTTTGAGGCAAGATATTTTAAAGGAGGCACACAAAAGCGGATTCTCCATTCACCCGGGAAGTACTAAGATGTACCATGATTTAAAGGCAATGTT
>NC_029774.3:25721361-25724312 GCF_000817695.3 Arachis duranensis | reverse complement strand
GTGGAGTTTGCATACAATAATAGTTATCATGCGAGCATCGGAATGGCTCCGTATGAGGCCTTGTATGGGAGGAAATGTCAATCTCCGCTATGTTGGTATGAAGCTGGAGAGAAAAGCTTGTTAGGGCCGGAAATGATAGCTGAGGCTACTGAACAAGTCAAGAAAATCCGAGATAGGATGCTTACGGCGCAGAGTCGTCAAAAGAGTTACGCCGATCAGAGGCGAAAGCCCTTAGAATTTGAGGAAGGAGATCATGTTTTTCTTAAGGTTACTCCGACTACGGGAGTAGGTAGGGCGATCAAGGCAAAGAAGTTGAATCCTAGATACATTGGTCCATTTCAGATCCTGGAGAGGATTGGACCGGTGGCGTATCGGATGGCTCTACCACCTCATCTTTTGAATCTGCACGACGTGTTTCACGTGTTGCAGCTTCGGAAGTACACTCCTGATGCTAGCCATGTGTTGGAACCTGAGTCGGTTCAGTTAAGGGAAGATTTGACGCTTCCAGTGGCTCCGGTCAGAATCGATGACACTAGTATCAAACGGTTGCGTGGAAAAGAGGTTTCATTAGTCAAAGTGGCATGGAGTCGAGGCGGTGTTGAGGAACACACTTGGGAACTTGAGTCAGAGATGTGAACGGATTATCCGCATTTATTCTCAGGTAATTGCATTTGAATTTTGTGGGCAAAATTCCCAATTAGGTGGGTAGAATGTAAAACCCAGTTAATTAACGGCTAATTAACCCATAAATGAGAATTTATTCTTGAAAGCCCAAAATGTGATTTTTATGGCTAAATGTGATAGAGGAGACTGAGACAAGAATTTCGGTACCAATTTTATAGAATTCGGACCAAGATTGGACCGAACGGGCCAAACCAGGCCAACTGGACCCAAAGTGGGCCCTTGGCCCAACTAAACTAAGCCAAAACCCTAGTTTTCAGCACTCTCTCTCTTCACAACACTCAAAACACGCTGAAAGTTAGAGAGAATGGGGGAAGAACTCTCTCTCAACCTTCTATCTCTCACTTGATCTTCAAATCACCATAACTTTTGATCTAGAGCTCCGATCGCCGCTCCGTTTGCGGCCACGCGTTCACCGTGGAAAGCTCTACAAAACCCATACAATTAATCTTGAGGTAAGCCACGTTTTGATCTTCGAAATTTCAGCCTTGTTTTCGAGTTTTATGAGCAAAAATGTTGAGATTTTGGGCTCTTTGATGTTATAGGACCCAACTCTCTTGAAGGAGAAGGTTAATCTTGTCTCCTTGGACCTTGGGTGTGGTAAGATTCTCAACCCTAGTGTAATTTGTGATTTTATGATGTTTGGGTTTTGAGATGTTGTGTATGGGTATGATGGTTGTGGCTTAGGTTGTGTGTGTGTGAATATTGGAGCTTGATTGGTGATTTTGAAAAGCTTGGGAAGGGTTTTGTGGTGAAAAATCTGTTCTTGGAGGTTTTGAGGCCTTGAGAGCTTGTGGATAAGTGGTTTGGAAGTGCTCCGGTGGAGTTTGGGAAAATCGGCTAAGGTATGGTTTCGGTTTCCCGTATCTAATATGTAATGTGGTAGGAAATACTTAGGCTAGAGGCCCTAAGATAGGCAATGAATGGTTGATGTTGTTGAATTATTGATATATATGATGTGGTCATATATGTGATGATGATTAATGATACCTTGGTGGTATGATGTATGAGAAATATGCATGTTGTGATATATGCTTGATGATTAGTTATGGTTGAATTGTGGGTTGAACCATGTTTATGGTGAGTGTGATGTTGATTGTGTACAATAATGATTTATTGGGATTGGTGTTGTTGGATTTGGCATGAGGAAGAGTATATGATATGTCAATATGTTTGAGTTTGAGCCACTTGGGTGAAGTGGGTTAAAATGATGAGATAGTGATTTTGTAATTTGTGGTAAAGTGTCAATGTGTGAGTTGAGGAGGCTTGATGTTGAAATTGATGTATTTTGATTGATTTCAAAGGAAAGGGATGAAAATGGCATGTTTTGATTGATTTCGAAAAGAATTGGAAATGGCTTGTTTTGAAAATGGCACTTTGTGGTTTTTATGAAAAACATGGTTTTGGGCACACTTTGGTGGGACATAACTTGGACTACGGATCTCTTTTTTGTACCAAATCTGTTTAGAAATGAAATTTGATCCGGGATGTCCATGCCGTTCAAAGAACGGGTGAAAAATGATTTAAAATGAGAAAGTTATGTCCATTGGAAGTTAGGGGTTTGAATCTGTGAATTCTGCAGCTTTTAACCTAGAAAATTTTTAGCAGAATAACCCCTTGCGCGTAGGCGCACCTGGCGCGTACGCGCCGATCTTCCAGAAAATGGCATCCACGCGTGCGCGTGATGTGCGCGGGCGCGCCGATTGTGCTGCACCCAATGTCCAGCCATTTTCTAGAGAGTTATGCCAGAACTGTGCCAGTGTTGTGCTTGGGGCATGAGAACACCCACGCGTACACGTGGTTGACGCGTACGCGTCGATTGGCAAAGTTTTAATCCACGCGTTAGCGTGCATGACGCTTGCGCGTCGATGAGTTTTTGAGGCCACCCACGCGTGCCGCGTGGAGTGCGCGTACGCGTGGACCTGTTTTCATCCCAAAGTTGATTTTTGAGTTTTAAAAGCCAAATTTCATACTTCTAAGCCTCCGATCTCACCACTTGTATCTTAAATCATTATAATATGTCTAGCTATGAGGAGAAAGGCTAGTGAATGTGGTAACTTGCGAGTGAAGCAAGGGAAAATGAATAATCAATGAGGATCATTGATGATTATGTGAGATGTGGAGGATGTTGGTGGAAGTGCTTGTTATGCCAATGGCCGAAGGGCCGTAATTGTTTATGAATTGGCTGGTTCTGGATTGAACCGTGAGCCAGAATAGCTGTGTATGCTATGAATATTGGCTGGTTATGGATTTAACCATGAGCCGGATGA
>NC_029774.3:25708588-25720931 GCF_000817695.3 Arachis duranensis | reverse complement strand
ATCTTTAGTCATATGCCCTTTTATGGTTTAGCTTGTTTATAAGCTTTGATATTATCTGGAGGAAGTTCTAGGATTGCCTTTGGCTTTCCTCCATTATTATGTATTATATATGTGGAAGCTGTTACCATGCTGGGGACCTCTGGTTCTCACCCATGCGGATTTTGTGGTTTTCAGATGCAGGACGTGAGGTTTCCCGCTGAGGCATGCTGGAGACTCTAGATTTGCGAAGATCCTTTGTTCTCGGGGCTAAGTTTTGGTTTATATGTTTTGCTTAGATACTTTTATCTCCATTAAATAATACAAACTGTGATGACTCCTCTTATGGGAGATTTTGGAGAATAGGTTTTATGTATTTGTGTCCCTTTGGGTTTCCTTTGGGGTTTTCCTTATTTTATCATATATATTGTTATGCTCGGACCGGTTATCTTCGCAGCCGGATTTTGAGTCTTGATATTCCTGTTTTTGACACTCCGTTGTATATATATAATCCCGCGTTGGTTATCCTTGTTCGTTACGTTATCGATCGGAGTGTTGCGCTTTCGAGTTGCGATTTTTGTTTACCCATTTTTCTACAAAGGCTCCTAGTTATAATCAATCATTCATACTATTATAAGTACTAAATTTTTATTTTAGAGGTCGTAATACCTTGCCATCTCTGAATTATGACTTAAGCATAAGACTCTGTATGGTAGGGTGTTACAATCCTTCCCCTGATCTAGCAAGCAAGCTCAATCAAGCTATGTACAAAAGGAGGCTTGTTGAGAGAAAACCAAAAAAGGGGACAATAGCTAAAACTTCTCCCCCTTTGAGGTCATTCCTCTTAACGAACTGGAAGAAGAGGAAGAAAGTGAAGAATAACATGTCAAGCTAATGACACTAAAAGAGTGCTTGTTGGGAGGCAACCCAACCTTGGGTAATATTTCATTCCTTTGTCTAGTTTATTTTCTCTGTCTGCCTTGTTTAAATTTCAATAAATTAGCATATGATTACATTCTAAGTTTGGTGTTTCCCTGCAACAATTTGTTTTCAATCCCTTTGGATGATTGCATCAATTCTACATGGAAGTATCACATTAAGATTCTAAGTTTGGTGTGCCACTTAATTTTCTATGCAAGAATCTAGCAACACCACTTGTCTGCATAATCATAATGCCTTTACAGTAGCATCTTTCTTTTGGTTTGAATTTGTTTATTATTCTCTTTGTTTTAGTCATTTTTTTAATGCTTTCATTTATTTTATCCTTTAACTGTTTTTGTTAATACATCATCAAGAGATCCTTATTCATGACAGATTCTTCACTTGGTGATTGTATTTAACAAATAACAGTTTCATTTGCTTAGTCTTAGTTCAAATAAATTGACATATGATTGCATTCTAAGTTTGGTGTTGCTATGCAACAAAATTTGGTTCCAATCTTTAGTAGATACTTGCATTAATTTCAAGTAAAAGTGTTACACTAAGTTGGTGTGCCACTTATTCTTATTGCAATGTATCATGCACACCAACTTATGTTTGCAATCACAATGTCTCTGTTTCTTTGTGCCTTCACTGTTATTTTTTATTTTTGCTTGCTTAAAACACATGTACTACTAATATTTTATTGTGTGAGACACTCATGATCCATCTTAGCCCCATAGCCACGGTTCTAATTGTTGCTTGAGGATGAGCAAGTATTCTAAGTTTAGTATGGGAAGGAGAAGAATAGGAAGAAAGTGACAACAATAGAGAAGATGAATTACAAGGGTGTAAAGTTCCTTTTCCTTTCATTTGTTTCCAGTACTTTAAATTGCATGATTGTCTTTATTCTCTCTGTATGCATGTGTGGTATGAATAAGCATAGCCTGAATTTTAATTTGCAACATGTTGCTGTGACATTATGACTATCAACTTGAGTTTTGTGAATTCAAAAGTAGTAAAGTATCATGATCATAAATAAACAAGGAATTAAAGAAGAACTTAGCATGTGCATACAAGTATTGGAAAGCTAGTTTGATTTATTGTTGCTCAATTGCATTAGATTTTATTTAATTGAAGTTTTCATCTAGGACATTTTGTGAAATCTTTTAAAATCATGAAAACTTTTAAAAAGTAAATGCAAAAAAAAGGGCAAGAAAAGAAAAAGGAAAAGAATGAGAAAGCTGAAGGCTCTAAGTACCAATGGCAATTTATTTGCTAAGTACTTGTGGTGTTTATGTATCAAGCTAAATGCTTGAAAACAAAACACTTAGAAGTCAAGGCTAGGCTCAAGTGCAAAAGCACTCTCTCAAAACTCAAGGTTCTGAGCATCAATAATTAGAGAGTCAAGAAAAGAAACAAATGAGCTTAATGAAGTCCTCTAATTAAATGCTTGTGGTGTTTATGTATCAAGTGGTAATACTTGAAAACAAAGCATTTAGAAGTCGTAGCTTTGTTATTAACTCATGGGGAAAAGCACCCAAAAGGAGAAGCTAATAAGAAAATCAAAAGCTTGTTTCAAGGAAAGAGTATAAGGAATAGATTTCACAAATTGAGCTAGATAGAAGCATTAATCATTTATATTTCTTTTGTGATTATAGCATGCATAGAAAAATAGCTTGTCATGAACATTAACTTGCTATTCTTCTCACCTTGGATTGTCAATCTTAATTGCATGATTCTTTTCTTGCTTGGGGACAAGCAAGATTTAAGTTTGGTGTTGTGATGACATGTTTTTCTATGCTTTTTCATACAAAAAATTGATCATTTGTGCTTAAATATTGAATGCTTTTGTGCTTAATTGGTATATTTCTTTGATCTTTTAATTTTATAAATCATGTAGGAAATAAGAAGAAAAAAAAGCAAAGAAGCACAAAATAAGCTAAAAATGAGGAAAAAAGAGCTTTGGGACACACTTTGAAGTTGGAGGACACTTTGGAGCCTTAGGCCACGCTTTTAAAAGCGTGGCCCATGACCAAATCAAAGAAGATTGGCAACCAGCACTCAAAGCTCAGTTCACACCAAGAGCCTAGCTTTGCGGTACAAGAAATTTAGCTTGGAAGCAAAAATTTTCGCTAAGTTAAACTTGGGCGCTTACAGCATGACCATGCCTCCTTCAAAGGACTACAACTTGAGCTACGGGTGTCCGATTGATGTGCTTTCAGTTGCGTTGAAAAGCTGACATTTAGAGCTTTCCAACGATATATAACAATCCATATTTAGCATGAAATTGAGGCACGAGTGAAAGGCATCTTTAAGGGCCAAAAACAAGCAAAAATAAATCAGCCAATGCTTCCACCAGGATTCGAAGAGGGAGACCAAGGGAAGCAAGGAAGTAGCGCTCTCCTTGAGAGCTCTAAGCTCTCCTTGAGAGCTTTATCGTGATTCGTGGGTCTCCTCAAGAAAATGCAAGGAAAATTGCTCCCCAAATGCTTCCATCATGGTTCGAACCTGGAGGCTTCACTAGAGACAAAGAGGAAGCTCTTGTCGAGAGCTTTGAGCTCTTCGAGAGAGCTTTGTCGTGCTGCATCAAAAGGCCAGGGACACAAGTTGAAAGCTGAGCTCTCACAAGCACCCGAGCTTTGCCCTGGGAGTATGACCCATGGGCTGAAAATTCACTAAAAATTCATTTTAATTCAATTCTTCACAAAATTAAAAAGCCCAATCAACATGACTCAAAGGCACACAGAGAAGCTAGATTAGGATTTTCAGTTTGTGAATTTATTTTTAATTTCATTTTTTATTTTCATTTTTGTAAAAGCCTATATAAAGGTATTAGTTTTATTTCATTAGGAAGGCTGGCTCCACTAGGGAGCATTAGGAGTAGGAGTAGGAGCTCTCTCTTTAATTTTCCTTTTCTGAGTTTGAATTTTGGATCAAGAATTGAAAGAATTCTGTTTCACTTGATCTGAAATCTCTTTGTTCTTCTTCTGCATTGAATCTGAGTTTCCTTGATTGCTTTCATCTTCTTTTTCTTCTACAAATTGTTTTCTGATTGGATCAAGGCAGGAATTGAGATCTAGACTTGTTTTCTAGTCTCTTTGATCCCCTGAGATCGTCACTTGTCTTTTTAGATTTCACAATTGAATTGAGTTTTCTTGTTGGTTTACTTTTCTACTACAATTTCCTTCTCTGCAATTTCTACTTTCTATTCATATTGCTCCAAATTTACTTTCCTGCACTTTTGTTCTTCTGCACTTTACATTTGACCTACTGTGATCTGAATTTAATTTTCCTATACTTTAAATTTCTGCCACTTGTTCTCAAGATCTCATTGATTGCTTACTTCATTGCTTTCTTTAATTTTCAGCACCTAGCCTCCTTTACATTTGATGCAATTTATATTTCTTGTCATTTAACATTCTGTCAATTTACATTTCTTACTCTTTAAGTTTTCTGCCTATTTACATTCTGTCATTTACAATTCTTATTAATTTACTTTCTGTTGGCTACATTTCATTCAATTTCACTTTAATGTTAGCTTGACTAAACTAATCACCTACTAAAGTTGCTTGATCCATCAATCCCTGTGGGATCGACCTCACTCTAAGTGAGTTATTACTACTTGATGCGACCCGGTACACTTGCCGGTTAGATTTGTGTGTTTGGAATCTCGTTTTCCACAAAAACACCATCATAGGGGAGTAAGAACATCGTCCTCGAAAGATTTCTTAGTAGAGGATTTTTGAGAATTACTATAATAGGATACGTGAAGATAAAACTCTTTTTAAAGCATAGTGATTAGTAACCGTCTTATGCATCCTTTTAAAATCCAAAGATTTGCCATTAAAAATTTGAATTCTTTTCTAAAAGAGGAAACTGTTTATTTATTCAAAATTTAAAAGCCTTTCAAAAGGTTTTTCCTAACAGCATGAATGACCAACTTGTTCCAAGCATAGGTTCATTAAGTTTATACTGGAGTAGTTTAGCTTTTCATACTTCTCTAACTAAAAACACAAACCAAGCACGGCCTTTGGCCCATCTCATAATCAACCACGGCCCTAGTCCCAAACAATCCAAACAACAGCCAATCCAACAGAGTTTCAGTCGCAAACACAAGTAGGAAAGTTCAAGCACAAATAAGCAGTTACTTCAAGTAGAACAATTAGTAGTTAAACACAATTAATCACAAAGGCAAATCAAGTATAATATGCACACCCAAACAATGCCACATAAATGCGTATGATGAATGCCTGCCCTATGACTGATGAGTCTCATCTATCGGGTATAAAGTCAAACCCGACATGTCCAGTAGCTAACCCTGGACAGAACACCAAACACGGAACAAGTGGGACAACGCCGCAACCCTTGCATCTTACCTACGTACCCGGAGCAGGGGACAACTTCACCCTACCTCTTACCCAGGTGGTGTTATAGTTTTCAACCCGGAGCAAGCGATTTCACAACTCATCTCTTGCATCTTACCCAGAGTCTCGAACTCTTATCTGGAGCAAGTGGATAACACCACTGCATCTTACCCGACTTTCTTGTCTCTTACCCGGAGCAAGTGGAGGACACCACTGCATCTTACACGGAGGCATAACACAATCAATTTCAATCTCTTATCATTGTAATTCATTCATAATTCTTCAATCTAACAATTAAATTCAATTTTCATCATTCTGCCATATACCACTTTTTTTCAAAATCATTTTACTTTAAAACCAAAATCAAACTCATCTTTATCTCAATTTCAAAATCCTCATTCCATCAAGCTATGTCAAGTTCATAATCCACTTTTTCCTAAAAATCAATTCTCTTTTAAAACGGAGCCACATTATGTAATATTTCCAAAAACTTCCGAAAACTTTTCAAATATCATATCAAACGGGAATTCTCTTTGAAAAGACTCAAAATCCTTCACTTTAAAATCATTCGTTTAACTGCTCTAAATTGGAGTTATCAATTAACTATTTCGGCAAAGTTTCAAAACTTTAAGGGAGAACAACCAAATTGCTTTTCTTAAGTTCATTAAAATTCTTGAAAATCATGTTTTCTTGGTTTGAATTAATCAAGTGAAATCCAAATAAGAACCAAATCATTTAGAACAAAAAACCATCCTGTTTGAATCAAAAACATTCTTCAAATTTCATTCCTTAAAACCAATTCTTTAACTTTCCCAAAACATCGTGAATGGAGTCATTCGAACAATTAAAGCGGCCTCAAAACATAATTCTTTTCTAAATGACGTGCACCCAAAATGTAATACTTTTCTTAAAAAAACAAAGCTCCAGCACAATTCTCTTTTCAATGATTCAGTTCAAAACATAATTCGTCACTTTCCTAAATAATTTAAGTAATATATTATAAGTCTTAAATTCATAATTTTTTAAAAACCATTTTAAATAAAGCCCCAGATTTTATAGAAATTTCGACAGCTGATGTGTGACCTAGAACGGGTTAGGAATTTTCACAAAATTGATTTTTGTTGTTAGTATAGCTCCCAACCCAACAATTGACCAATGATCAAATTATAATTCTAAATATGTCACAAATCAAAGCAAAATTAACCGAGAGTATTTAGGCTCTCGGGTCGTTCTCCCTAGGAACTAGTGATCACAAGTGCATACAATTTTGGTTGTGAGAACAAAAGGGTTTTCAATGATGAAAGCAAACGATTAAGAAATGAAAGAATAAGCCAAAATTGCAATTAATAAACTAATGAAGGAATAAAAGAACTATGTATGTAATATAAACAAGTAAAACTCAAAATGATGGAAAAGGTGATTCAAAACATAAATGGAACCTTGGCTTGAGATGAGCTATGGAATTCTTTCCTTGCCATAACCACAACTATGATAATTATGATGGATTAATCTCACTAAGTCAACCCTTAACATCGAAGAGTAAGTCAAGTGAGCATAATTGTTGTTAATCCACAAATCCTAACTAACTTACCAAACTAGTTGGTAAAAAACTAGCGTTAGTGGAAACAATAACAACTAACAACCCAAGAATTATCACTAAATGTTGGATATTATGGCTCTAACAACCCATAAACTCAATTTTCCTAAGCTAAGGGGTGGAAATTACCCCCATAATCAAAATTGGCAAACACATAGTGGGCATAAACGTAAAACATGGCAAAATTGGAAACTAATGAAAGCTATGAACCATAAATGATCAAAATCAATAAAGGCAACTCAAACAAACATAAAATAAGCATCAAATATCAAATTAAACAACTAGGAATTCAAAATTACAAGACTATGTAAATATGGACAAAAGAGAGTAAAATATATGAAAGTGTAGAACAAGTAGTGTAATTAAAAAAGATTAAAGAAATACTTACAATGAGATAGCAAAATCTAAAGGCAAAACTTGAACTATGAAATTCTAACCCTAAGAGAGAATTTCCTAATCTACACTACTCCTACTCCTACTATGTGTTTTTTTCCTATTCTAAGATGGCTCTCTAACCTAATAAAACCTAATGTCTTCATATGAGATGTTGCCCCCTTCATATAGCACTTGATTTCAGCATCCAAACCTTTCGAAATGGGCCAAAAGATCTCCAAAACGCGAGTCCACGTGACTTTTTAATGGAGGCATGCGCTGGTACCTGTGTGTACGCACAGATATGTGCGTACGCACACTTCGCTGAATTTCCACTTGTGCGTACGCACAGAGGGTTGTGCGCACGCACAGATGTTGATTTCCTTTTTGTGCGTACGCATGCATCCTTGTGCGCACGCACGCATGGCTGAGTGCTTTCTCCTTGTTTTCTTCATGTTTTCTCCCTTTGTACATGTTTCCTTCCACTTTTGCATATCCATTCTTGCCTCTTTGACCTGAAATTACTCAACAAACATGTCATGGAAATGGAATAAAAGTAGAATTAATTTGCTTAATTTAAGCGCAAAAACATATGTTTTCACATTTAAGTTCAATTTAGGGATCAAACACAAAAGTATGCTATTTTGGTGCTTAAGTGTAGGTTTATGTGATGAAATCCACTCAAATCAAGCCAAAATATATCGGAAAATATGGGCTCATCAGCCACACCTCTCCTAAAACTTGGACTTTGCCACCCTTTTCGGGTCCCAACCAAAACATTCCACAACTCTTTCAAACAGGTTCAAAACCAAATCAGTTTCCAAATCAAGTTGAATCCAAAAGTACATACCATTTTCATATTTCAAGAAATCAACTCAAGCTCAAATCAACCTTCAATGAATTAAACTCGATTTCAAAACTTTAGAATAAATAACTTTAAAGAAACACTTCAAAAGTAGTCCATTTTACAAAACCAAACAATAATCCAATCAAACAAGCATGCATGCATAGGACTTGTACAATCACTGAAATACATTTCTCACATAAATATCTATATATAGTAACTCAGAAATATAAAGTTTAGTTTTCTAAAAAAGGCCCCTACCTCGACACGTTGAAACCATAACCCAAATGCCTCAGAGTTCCTTTCACCTCAACCTGAATTGACGGCAACCAAAACCTCAGCTCCGCTTGCTTTCTCAATAACAGAAATAGCCTCAAACGCCACAAGTAAGCTCGATTATTAATTCCTAACACATTAATATCGCAAAGACTTTAATACACATAACAAGACACTAACGCGATGGTTATCGGAACATAAATAATTACTGTAAAAGAAAACAGCAGTGTCGGTTTCTGAACTGATCTGGCGGCAGCCCCAGCAACCACCCCAAGCGGCAGCCGCGACTTGAACAACATGTAGCGACAATGAAGTTTCCGAAAACTCAACGAAAAAGGAAAAGCAACTTAAAACCCTTACCGGAGTGGCTATTGGCGACAACAACTTCATTCACCGGCAACAAGGGCATGCCCGGAGGCCAGAGGCTCCAACAGTGGCGGATCCGGTGGCAACGGGTCCTTCAGTGGCGGTAGAACGGGACAGCTCTTCTCTCTGGCATTCTGGCTCCTGACGGCAACGCACTCCACGGCAACAGAGCATGCATGAATGGTGGCTATGGCAGCGGCCTCGCAGCGCAAAACAGCGATCCTCCCACAGCGTGACAGCGCAGCTGGTAGCACGAACCACAACTGGCTCCTTCGCGTTTTGAACCCAACGATGGCGACGGACTTTCGGCGCGGCTAGGGCGACGATGCTGACCTCAATGGCGGCAGCGACAGCGACAGTCTTCACGCCTACGATCGTGACGATGATGGTGACGCTTATCTCTCTCCTTAGCTCTCTCTCTCTCTCTCTTCGCGGCTCTGATCCCTTCGACGACGCGACAGCAGCAACAGTGAGCTCCTCGTCGGCGCCGTTCCTCCTCTCTTCCCTCTCCTTCTTCCCCGTTTTCCCCTTCTCTGTACTTTTCCTTTCTTTTACCTTTTCTTTTTTCTTTCACTGAAGCTGCGTGTGTGTGTGAAAGCTGCGTGTGTGTGAACTGATTTGGGGTGGCAGCTAGGTTAGGATTTGGTGAGGTGAGTGTGTAAAAATTAGGGTTAGCCAAATTAAATCCAACATTAATTATATATAAAAAATACTATTTATTCATCAATTTTACAAATTATCAATAAAATATTCAAATTCAAAAATTAGAGATAATATAATTAATTTTTTTATTTTCTAAAACATAAATATTAAAATATAAAATATTAATTATTTAACCTAAATCATGTAAAATTTTTATTAGGATTAAATATTTTTTTTGTCTTTAAAGTTTTAGATCAAAATCAAAATCGTCCCTCCTCTTTTTTCTTATTAAAATCATTATCAATATTATAAAACGTTATAAAATCATTTTTTTGTCCATAAATAATATTTTTTAAACAATTTTACCCTTCAAAAAAAATAAAAAAACCCTTCCGCTTATCAGTAACCCACAACCTCCGAATTTCTCTTCCTCTCTCTCTCTCCAAGACTCTTACTTTCCCTCACCACTCTCTTTCTCAAACCCTTCTTTTTGTTTTCACGAGTTCATCCAACCCCAACAATAACCCCAGAATCGCGCAAGACAGAAAAGAAAATATAAAATTCAAGAATCAGAGTCCTCTTTTTGACTATCAAATTTGTAAGTTTTTATCTTCTACTTATTTTTATGGCTATCTACAAAAGGGGTTTCTTCTCATCTTAAGGAGCGTAAGCAGACGCAGAAAGCGTTTGGAATTCAAGATCTGGTGGCAATAGGTCAAGGATTCTAGTTTTGTATGTAACAATAATGATAAAATGAAGAATTTTCACTGTTTTATTTTAAATTGTACCATGGATAATGGATTGATACTAATGTCCAATTTCCTTGCTCTGATCTCAATATCGGAAATAGAATAGGGCTTCTTCTTTCCTGTAAGGAAACCATTCTCCTCAAGCAACTTAAGGGCACAGATTTATTTTGCATTTCCAATTTTAATACTTAAAAAAGATTTCATCTATGGTGTCAAATGATGGTTTGGTGTCGATGAGTGGTTAAGCCATCTGCAGGAACTTTGATTGGAAATTGTTTAGAGTAATATAGATGGCAGCAAGAATTGAGCGATTGAATCAAGACCGGATGAGGGAGAGGAGGAGTCTGGGAGAAAGAAAGAGAGAAATAGGTTCAGTGATAATAATGATAACAGGCGTTGAGGGTTAGTGGTGAACAGAAGGGTTTTTGTTTAAAGATAAAATTGTCCGAAAAATATTGTTTATGGACAAAATAATAATTTTATAATATTTTGTAATGTTAAGGATGATTTTAATAACAAAAAAATATTAGAGACAATTTTGATTTTGATCAAGATTTTAAGAATAAAAAAATACTTAATCCTTTTTATTATTTTATAACTACTAATTTTATAATTTAAATATAGAAAATAATTCAATAGTTATAAAATTAGGTAAAATTCTAATTAATTATCAAAATCTGATTTAATTAGCTTTAATAAAAATAGTTTCTGAAAATAAAATTTCTAATGAATAGATAAATTAAAATTAACTCATAATAAAATTTATTTGAAAATTCAGGATCTTACACTGTTCATACTCTGATCCAACACTGTGGTCCAGACCCAAGTAAGCCAAAAATAATAATATTATGAGAGAAGTAATTTTTTTTAATTTATCTATAAACTCCTAAATAATTTTTTAAAAAACTGTAATTTAATTTTAAAAATTGTACTAAACATTAATATAGTTACTTTTCATAAATTAAAAACTTAAATAAATTACTTTTAAAGTTTCAAACGATCTCTTTATATACTAAGAAGCACCGATACGACACGCGATACGGACACGACACGACACGGATATGCCGACACGTTCTTTTTATAAAAAATTGGATACGACACGTTTAGGATACATTGTAAATTAAAATTTAAATAATATATTAAATTAATAAAATATCATATTGTAAATATAAGAATAAATATAGTTACATAAAAAAGTCTTAAAATTATGCAATTATTAAAAAAATAAAAAATTTTAAGCTAGTGAGTAAGTAAGCTACCAAAGACAAACGGTAAGTAGATTTAGGTTTTGATTTATTAATTATTTTATTTTTAAATTTAAATTTTGATTTGTTTTAATTTTAGAATATTTTAAAATTAAAAAGAAAAAATTGGTTAATCGGTGATGAAATAACAAAATCAATTGAAAATTTACAGTCCAACAAAAAGATCCGTCTCATGAACATCTGAATCGAGTTGGACTCGTTCGAATTCGTAACAGTTCTACCAAAATTTTGCACCGCAAAAAAATACGTCGTCGATACGCTCGTTTGAAGTATTCGCCACGTGTCAGCATTGAATTCGCATCCGACACGAATACGTTGACACAATGAGAGAATTCGTGCTTCATAGTTTATATATCTTTACATTTCACAATGTTTCCACCAATACTTATAAAATTCAGCTAAATATCCGTGTAAATCCAAAGTTACTTTTTTTTTTTGAAATACATTCATGATTTCCAACCGTAGAGGGAGACCTCAATAGTTCGATTTTTATGAGAACTCTTTTGATGATCTGTAATTCTGTATCCATCCATGGCGTAAAAATATTTTATATTTAATTATGTATTTTTTCAATTTTAAATAAATACTTACTAAATTTTAGCAAGTATCTTACGATAAAGAAAAAGTTTTTATAGAAAATACAAAGTAAATGTTAATTTCTTGAATTTTCTATTCATTTAATACATGAAAAAAGACAAAAATCTTATTAATTTATTCTCTTAATCAATGTTTTTTAGGACACATGTTTACTTTATGTTGCTCATATAAATGTTTATTCGTAGTTGGAGAACATATTAATACACACTGTTAGTCTTTTTTTTTCAAAAGTAATTCTATTAAATGAAAATAAAAAAGGCAAGAGAAATTTATAAAATAAATAGTTAATTAATAAAGACAATTTTATTTAACTAATCTAATTAATCGTAAATAATTATCATTATTTTTAATATATATAATTATATAATTGTATG
>NC_029774.3:25705807-25708551 GCF_000817695.3 Arachis duranensis | reverse complement strand
TATAATTGTGTGAGATTAAAGAAAATAATATTTTATTAATAAAAGTAATATTTTTCCATAATCATTAATTGAATTTTCTAGAGAAAGAATTGCATTAGATGATAGTAACATGACAAACGTAGATGGGTCTAAACTAAAATGGGAGAAATATCTCATAGACATATAATATGGTGACAAAAGATGAATTTTTCTGGTGGCAGCATATCTTCAAAAGCTTATAAAAGATGTAAATTGTGAAAGCGAAGAGTGTGCTCACACAAATTGATAAACCGCAATTTTGTCGTTTATTTTATATTGAATTGAGTAAATTTTATTTATTATTCTCACACTTATTTATAAAATTTGTATGTTTTATATTTTTCTTCTAAAAGTTGTGTTATGATTGAAAACATATTTTTTTTGCCTTAAATTTTTTAATTTTAATCCTCTCTATTACCATTCAATGCTGTGATATGTGTGTTAAGTGATTTCAGGTTTTTCAGGGCAGAAATGACTTAGAAGATAGAAAAAAACATGCAAAAGTGGAAGAAACACAAAAAATTGAGGTTTTAGAAAGCTGGCAGTGACGCGTACATGTGGGCGACACGTACGCGTGACCAGTGCAGCAGGCAATCGACGCGTACGTGTGGGCGACGCGTACACGTGACAAAGCGTCACGTGCTACAGATATTAGAAAATGCTGGGGTGATTTCTGGGCTGTTTTTGGTCCAGTTTTAAGCCCGAAAACACAAATTAGATGTTGCAGAGTGGGGGAATCAATCAATTCAACATTCACACAAATTAGGTTTAGATGTAGTTTTCTAGAGAGAGACTCTCTCTATAGGTTTTAGGGTTTCTCTTTCAATTTTTCTTTAGGTTCAGGTTCAATTTTACTTTAATTTAGTTTTCTCTTACTTTTATTTGTTCAAGCACTTTAGTTCATCTCCCTCCCTTGTTATTTCCCTTTTTCACCATTTTCATGTTTATGAGCTATTGTTATATTTGACTTCTTCTAATACAATTTGTGTTTTCTATATTTATTGTTACTCTCTTTAATTGTTAGTCATTGATACTTGCAATTGGTTGTTTAGATTTATTTTTCTTATTAGTTTTCTATACTTTTATTTTATACTTTCCAAGTGTTTGATAAAATGTTTGGTTGGGTTTTAATTTAGATTTTATATTCTTAACTTGGATTAATCAATTAGAGACTCTTGAGTTATCAGAACTCATTTGTTGATTAGTAATTGAAGATTGCCGGTTCACTTGAATTTCACCAAAGCTAGTTTCTCACTTTGAGTTGTCGAGAACTTGTGAACTCAAGTTAATTGTATGCACTTGACCTTCTTCTATTGGCTAGAGGTTAACTAAGTGAAGGCAATTCGCATTTACCATCACAATTGACAATGATAACGAGGATAGAACTTCTAATTATCAATTCTTACTAAGGGCTTTCTTAGTTACTAATTTATTTTCTTATTATTTACATTCCTTATTTATTAAACTAAAAATTCAAAAAAATACAATTTCATAACCAATAATACATATACTTTTTTGTAATTCTTTGAGAGACGACTTGAAATTTAAATACTTCGATTTATTTTTATTGGGTTTGTTTAAGTGACAAACATATTAAATTTAATTTGAGGATTCATTATTAATTTAGAACTATGCTTGTAACGTGATTATTTTTGTAAAAATATTTACCGACAAAAAAATCCTCCATCAGAGGTTGATGGCAAAAAGAGACTCAAATGAAAATTTAAAGTTTTGAACATTAAATATGTATTTAAATTGGTAATTGAAATTTGAATAAAAGTAATTTTATAGAATTAATTAATTTTAAATAGGAGTGAGTTTGTGTTAATATAATTTATGTTTGATAATTTTATACTAAAATTAATTTTAATTTAAATAATATTAATTAAAATTATTTTTAAATAAATAATTATTAAAAAAAATCTGACAATAAATTATAATATTATTTTTATTATATTTAATTTTTTAAATTTTTTTAGTATTTTTTATATAATATTTTTTCTAATATTTTTAGTAATTTTTTTAGTTTGTTATAATTTTTTACTGTTATTATTATTTATAGTTTTTTGTTTAATTTATTTTATCTAATAAAATTAATAAATTATATTATAAAAAAATAATAATAATTTAATACATAAAAAGTATAATTATAAAAGTGTATAATATGAAATTAAACAAAAATTAACAAAAAATAAAAATAATAAAAAAATTCATATAAAAAAAACAATAAAAATTATATAAATAAAATAATAACATGTATAAAAAATAAGAGTGGTAAAAGAAAAATCAAATTTAGAATTAATGACAATGTTGATTTAGTAAACACAAATGTTAAAATATTTTGCTTCCTGCAAACGCGAATTTGAAAATCAAATCTCATCTTCGTTCATAACGGAGAAAAAAAGCATCCAAATCAAAATTAAGTACACCGTGACTCCTCCTTATATTAGTGCATGCATGACACTTGTTTGATTTACCAGACAAAAATGTCTAGAATAGTCTGCTACACTTAAAAGTCAAAACTGGCCAAGTAGAAGCACGCGCTGATAGGTAAAAATAAGTGTGTCTATACTCTTATGTGTTTTTTTTTAATTAATGAAAAATTGGTTAAAATAAGTAATTAACAACTGAGAAATAATAATAATAAAAATGTGATAATAATAATGATAATAATAAATAATAGTGAATTTTATTTAAAAAAATAAAATAATGAGAACATAACATTT
>NC_029774.3:25647926-25705780 GCF_000817695.3 Arachis duranensis | reverse complement strand
ATTAAAATATGAAACTAAAAATTGAAAATATTGAAAAAGATGAATACGATAAAAATAGCACTTTAAAAACATATAATACTTCACCCAAAAAAAACTCCAATAAAAAACTTAATTTCAAGCATTTAATAATTCTTATAAGAATTAAATTTTGCAAGAAATTACATGCATTCTACATTTATGAGTTTCACTCCACTCTTTTTTTTCGTTCGAGAAGTACTTTTGGTATACAATAAATTTAAATAAATTAAAATTTTTTTAAAATAAAAAAATTATTTTTTAAAACTTTATTTTTTAATTTTAATTTTTTAAATATAACTTTTTTATTTAAAACAAGTTTGTTGTATTTTTAGAAAACTTTATAATTTGTATAAAATTTTAAATTTCACTTTAAATTCTAAAAAAATGACTAATTTAAATTTTTAAATTTTAGAATAGATAATAACAACTATTATTAATTATCATTATCTCTAGAGTTGTAACTATATACTTTGATGAAAATAGCATTCTTTGTGTATTTTATATTATTTTAAGGATCAAGCATACTTTTTATTATTGAAGTTTGTTAAAAATTTTAAAAATACTTCTAAATTTTATTTTATTTAATTTTATTCTAAATATTTTATTTACATAAAATTATTCATCTTTTACAATTAATTTTTAAATTTGAGTTCAGTTTAACAATAATTTTTAATTTAAATAATTTTTTTTATTTATCAAATATTATTATTAGATTGATTTAAAAATTTAACCATTAGTAATATATTTAATATAAATAAAAAAATTTTAAAATAAAATAAAACTAAAAATCTTTTAAAATTTTTGACTCGGAATATTTTTCTCCACCAATTTTGTCCCAATCCCAAGTCTCCATCCATAAATATCGGCATCAACACTCACCAGAACCCACAACACATCAAAAACTACACTGAACACACTCCAAAATCCAACAAACCATGGCTTCCACCACCATCTCCTCTCCCTCCTTCACCAAAACCGCAAGCCCTTCTTCTCTCCTCTCCCATAACACCGTGTTCCGCCTGAACCCCCAACAACATGCACACAAAAACTTCAACCTCTCCCTCCGCGCATCCATGTCAGCATCATCACCATCACCACCACCATACGATCTCCAGTCCTTCAAGTTCGAGCCAATCAGGGAGTCGATCGTGTCACGGGAGATGACCCGTAGGTACATGACAGACATGGTGACGCACGCCGACACCGACGTTGTGATCGTGGGTGCCGGTTCTGCCGGGCTGTCGTGCGCCTACGAGCTCAGCAAGAACCCGTCAGTCAACATCGCCATCATTGAACAGTCTGTCAGTCCCGGTGGTGGCGCTTGGCTCGGTGGCCAACTTTTCTCTGCCATGGTAAACCTTTTTATTTATGTATATCAATACACAATATTTAATGTTTATTGCCTTCTCCGGAGAGCAGCGAGAATTTGTGGCCGGATTCCTGCAACAATTTCTCTTATATGTACATGCATGTTTTAGCAAGGAAATTAACTGTGAAAGCTTTTAAATTTTTCATAAGTTTAATATATAAGAAAATTTTATTATCAAAATTAGGAAGACCCAAAGAGGGAGCCATAATAAAATTCAAAGGTGGTGATTTGTACTAAAAATATAAGTTCGGGGTAGATGTATGTGCCGCCGGCCCTGCAAATTGAAGAACAAATATGTTAATTGTATATTAAAATTAATCGTTATATATGAATTAATTTTTGTATTGAAGTATGTTAAGATGGGTTCTCTGTTGATGACTTTATTATGTCCGATGCTCTGAAGAGGATGAAAGATCTAATACATAAACACACTGTTCCCCCTCTTCTAGTTTTTAGTGCCAAAGTTGTGTTACTATTTTGTTGTGGCAAATATTTCAAAAAAGAAAAAAATAAAGAATATATTGTTATGTGAAAATTTACTTTTATTAAATATAAAAAAAGTAAAATAAAACATTCAAACTAAATTTTAAATTTGAGCTATTTAAAGAAAGGAAAAATATAGATAAGCAATTGTTCAAAAATGTGAATAATAGGATTAAAAAGAATAAATTAATTCTAAATTTAATTAGTAGTATTAAATTAAGGTATAGTATTTTTTAGTTGAAATGGACTAATTTGAAGATTTATTGTTCATGTTGTTCAAATAAATCATTGGTTACTTAGCATTATCTAGGGGAATGCTAGGTAAACAATGATTATCTTGAATAACATGAACAACCACCAATCAAATAAAAATACACTACACCGTAATTTAATGTTATTAATTAAATTTAATATTTTAACCCTATTAATTTACATTGTTCACCCGTTGTTCAAAAAAAAATTGTCGGTTATCTATACTTTTCCTAAAAAAATTAGGATAATTGAGAATTAAAATTTGTTTAATTAGACAACATTTAGTATGCTAATATGTTGTCAATAATCAATAATACAGAGAAAGGATGTCATGTTATGTTAATCCGAATTGATCATTTTATTAATGCTTTAAAAACACTCTTTTTTTAATAAAATTTCTAAAACATTCAATGGTATATTATCACATTTTACCGCAGGTAGCAGGGATGGAGCCTCATGTAGTAAAAAGGGACAATAGCTCCTCCCAAATTTCAAATTTTTTTTTATAAATTGTGTATAAATTTTAGTTTAGTTCTGGTAAAAATTTTATTTTGCTCTCTTTCTATTACAAAATTAATTTTTGGTCCCTCTTTAAAATTTAACCTAGTTCTGCCCCTGGCAGGTAGTGCGTAAGCCGGCACATCTGTTCCTAGACGAGCTCGGCATTGAGTACGACGAGCAAGAGAACTACGTGGTGATCAAGCATGCAGCGTTGTTCACTTCAACCATCATGAGCAAGCTCCTCGCCTGCCCCAACGTGAAGCTATTCAACGCTGTGGCAGCCGAGGACTTGATAGTAAAGAACAACAGGGTTGGTGGTGTTGTGACAAACTGGGCCTTGGTGTCAATGAACCATGACACACAGTCATGCATGGACCCAAATGTAATGGAGGCTAAGGTTGTGGTTAGTTCATGTGGGCATGATGGGCCGTTTGGGGCCACAGGGGTTAAGAGACTCAAGAGCATTGGGATGATTGATAGTGTTCCTGGGATGAAGGCACTTGATATGAATGCTGCTGAGGATGCTATTGTCAAACTCACTCGGGAGATTGTTCCTGGAATGATTGTTACTGGCATGGAAGTTGCTGAGATTGATGGTGCTCCTAGAATGGTAAATAAATTTTTTAAGTCTTTTGATTTGTCATCTGTTACCAAGTTTTTTTTTCAACAGATGAAGAATTTTAAATCTTTTAAGTTTTTAACTTTTTTTTTAATGCATTAAAAAACTTTATTTTTTTTTTTAAGTTTTGGATTGCAAACCTTTTACGTTTTCTTTTGGACACTCGCTAGCAAAATTTTAGTCC
This sequence comes from Arachis duranensis, assembly GCF_000817695.3. Lineage (NCBI taxonomy): Eukaryota > Viridiplantae > Streptophyta > Magnoliopsida > Fabales > Fabaceae > Arachis > Arachis duranensis. The sequence continues at coordinate 25,702,354 of NC_029774.3, read as the reverse complement.
TCAAACTAAATCACATTTAAAGTTTTAGACTTTGAATCTTAATTAATTTGGACCAAATATACTCAAAAGTTTGGAAAGAAATGATTTTCCTAATAAGACAACTCTCTTTATTTGGAGTTGGATCCGTGTCATAAGATCATATCTATTTGTGTGCATGATGACATCTTTCTTGTACATTATCAATTTTCCTTTTGGTGCTTTTGTTTGTATATAATTGTTTTTTCTTTAACTTTTTCCTAAAAAATACTTTTAATCGCATATCTAATTAAGGTTGTTACTGTATATCCAATGGAATAGCAGACGAAAACCTACAAAATAAAAATAAAGACTTGTGTAGTATCGCTATAATGCTAGTCTTACACGGTGAAATAATTTTGAAATAAATAACATTATAACATATTTAAGATATTATATATCAATAAAGAATTTGGTTACATCTCAAATTAATTTTATGTTTATTTAATTTAATATTATTTTGATTTTATTATTGATTAAATTTTTTATTTTGACCTATAAACAAACACGCTTTGTCATATATTTTATATGCATTATAATATCATCTATCTAAATATAAAGTTTATTCATGAGTTATTATTATTAACAACTTTAATAAATAATAATGCAGGGTCCAACATTTGGGGCAATGATGATATCTGGGCAGAAGGCAGCACATCTGGCCTTGAGAGCACTGGGACTCCCAAATGCTATGGACTACGCTGCAAACATCCCCCACCCTGAGCTTGTCCTTGCTGCTGCACAATCTCCTCATGTTGTTGATGCTTAAAATCAATATTCCATTAATTTGGAATTCACCCCAAATAAGAAAAACAATTTAAAATTATAATAACAAATCTTTGTTTAGCTGTGTTAGTAAGTAGTGTCGTATGCCGGTGGATTGTGGGTTGGTTTATGTGAGACTCTTATATAAAGTTTGTTAATGACATGAATGTGTGTTGCCTATATTGCTGCCTTTTTCTAATGCTTTTGGTGCTTTAAAAATTTCTTTTGCAATATGATCCAAAATGGAAAAAAAAATACAAGTTAAACTCTTAATTTATGTAAAACTATTCAAAATGTACTTTTAAAGAGGTTTAAATATTATTTCTTCTCTTTGTACGCATTGTGAACAACTAAACTATTATATTAAGGGATGGGACTATCCAAATTCTATATTTAATTAGGCATTAAGAAAATCAGAGACACTCGTTCCGTGATTTTGGCTATTTGCTTAGTCAGCTTTTAATGGTATTGAATAGGGGGTGGTAAAGCGGGTCGGTCCGTCTCAACTCGTCCCGTCCCACTTAGGTCCGTTCTATAAATGGGCGGATTGACCCATCCTGTCAACTAAAATAGGTTCAAAATACTAGCCTGTCTTTACTTTATGGCGGATTGGTGGGTTAGCAGGTTAGCCCGCTTGACTCTTTTTTTTCTTTGAAAAATAAAATTTATTAAAATTAACCAAAAAATAATAATTAAAAAATCAAATACAAATAAAAATTACTCAAACTATAATATAATTTTTTACTAATTTTTTTAAAATTTTTAACTTCAATAAAATTATTCAAAATAATATTTGTCAATAGAATCATCTTTATTTTAAAAAATAAGTCACATAATTTGAACATATATACGAAATTGTAAAATAAAATAAATAAAGTTAATAACTAAAAGAAGAATAAAAATAAAAAATGTTTAAAAATTCTATAATTTTTAATTTTATAATAGTAATCACTCTTTTATTTAATAAAAAAGAAAAATAAAAATCTTCGACCCGGCGGACCAGCCCGCCCCGCCCAGCCAAAATCCACTAATTTGGTGGTGCGGGTTTAGCGGGTTTTTTAATTTGGCGGACTCCAAATCGTAGCCCAACTCGTCTTTTTTAGCGGGTTTAGCGGATCAGCTCAATGCGCTCGACCCGTTTTGCCACCCTTGGTATCGACATATGGTGAGTTTTCGGGAGGCTCGCATCTTATTTTTTTTTTAAGTTGTTGATGTGTTATATTTTAATTGATAATTTTTTAATAACCAATTAATAAATTATTTTTTAAATTTGATTTTTAAACTCGGTTTGACCTTGTCCAGTTTAAATAAATTGGTCCTTGGCATGCTTAATTTTTTTTATCAATCAAAAAAGGACCTGAGCCCCCACCCAACCCAACCCAGAAGATCTGCATCGATCTCCTTCTTCCTCGAGCCAGAGGCGCTGGTTGTTTGGTTCTGTTGATCGGCTCTTCTCTCTTATTGAAGATGCTATCCAATTCCTACTCTTTTGCAGTTTCTCGTGTCTTAAATAGTCGTCTCGGGTCTCATTCCTTCTTTCCGTAGCGCCACTTCTCCTTCTCTTGTTTAGTTCAGTTTGTCTTCTTTCTAACGATTCTGTCCGTGTTGGTGTTCCGGCTACACAGCGATTTGGATGAGGGACCCGGCAATGCAATGAGAGAATTCCATTCCCCAATATGCAACTTGTCTCCTCGCCATTTTCCATCCAGTTGTTGCCTCCGTTAGCCTGCTTCCTTGCCTTTGCCTGGATCTTTGCCGGCGAACGGCGATAATGTTGTTTTGTCCGAGGTCCATCGTCGTTTTCGAGATCTAGTTAACGCTCTCGATTTTTCAGCGGCATCATAATTCCTCCCCTTCTACGCCGATTCTTCTTCCTTGCTGCTGCTACCGGTTTCATCTTCTCCATGAAGCGCTATGCTGCAATTTGCCGCCGCCCATGTCACGCTCTGTAATTCCTCCATCCTACTAGATTTCACGCTAATAAATCTACAAGTGGATATCTTTTTACCATTATTTTGTAACAAATTCTCAAAGCTGAATTTTTCATCTTGGATGGCATGCTGTTGGGTCATTTTAGAAATAAAAAGTGCTTTTGGCTTTGACTTCATCAAAACTAGATGCATTAGATCATTATCCTCATCAAAATAGTATAAAAAATGTTATTAGCAACTTCAAGATTTCAAATGTTGGCATCTGTAATGCCATTTTTTTCTTTCATCAGCTGGCATATTTAATGCATAACCAATAGAAGCAGCAATTTTTGTGACATTCTATGAATTTACTAAGATAATATCAGCACTAAAAGACTGTAGCATTTTCAAACTAAGAAATAATAAAAAATCTGTAAACTGATGTATAATTTGTAATAGATTTTTTTTTGGTGAGATATAAGGATTAATTTTGGTTCTTTTCATTGTTTTTTTTTAACATAAACAGGCCAAATCTAATATTGTATTTGTCCAAAAATTTAATTTTTTAATGTAAAAGTAAAAAAATTGGTTAAAATAAATCAAATTAATCAATTTTATGTATAAGATTTGGTTATAAAATTTGATTTTTTTATATATTAATAGGTTTTAGAAAACCAAAATATAAGTGAAGACACTTGTCATATTTTCATACATAATAGGGCAAAGCTATATTGCAAAAAAAGAGAATAATAATTTTTTTTAATTTTAATTTTTTACATGTAAATTATATGTAAATTTTAATTTAATTATTTTTAAATTTTATTTTATTTTTATTTTATTATATAAATATTTTTTGTCCTCTCTAATATTTTATTTAGCTCCATGATGCATAATTTTTAAAAAAATTGTTATGAACATATTGACATAAGTGGTTCGCGGGAGTTATTGCCTACACCTCACACAATGAGATTCATCATTAGTCTCATACTTTCTGCTTTCGTGTCGCTTAGAGAGCGTTATGCGTGGCTAATTTTTTTGTTGCGTGTCAAGAAATGACATAACAGGTGACCATGTAACGAGAGAACATGTTCTTTTGGAAAATTCTTAAAGTTTGGCAAGGTTGGGAGTAAATTTATTATTATTATCTATCAATATATAATAGAAATGGAATAGTGAGTTCACAAGTGAAAATTTGTATGATCAAGAAATGGAATTTTGTATAATAGACATGTGGCATAGTAGTAAAAATCAATAAAAGAAAGTGAAAAACAAAATTATGAAACTATTAAGCGGAAATTTTGATCAAATTCGAATTTGAATTTAAAATGGATAATTCTATAATGTTGAAGGAAGAAATATTCTTAATCTGTTGAAATAGCATAACAAGCATTTAGAATAGACGTGTGTCTGTACTATTTTAATGAATGTAAGAAAGTAAGAATTGCTATTCGTGGTAGTGCAACGAAGTATGAATCCTATTAATGTCAGTGAAATTTTGATGACATTTTAAGTTTTTAATTAATCACCTTCTAATGAATTATTATTTGCAGTAATTTATGTTTATTGATTTATATTTTATTCTATTTTAATAGATGAATTATGGATTAGGCTATGTTTTTTTTTGGTTCGTGGACTAGGCTTTAAGTTAAACTGGTCCTCAATGTAAAATTGTGAATTCGAAGTTAGAGTTTGTATACAATAAATATTTTTTACAATTTACTGTGAGCTGTGTAGATACTGAATAGTATTGTAATGATATGTTATAGCTTAATTTGTGAGAAATTTATTTAAAAAAGGAAGAATAAGTTATGGAAAAATAGTAGCCAGTAAATTTTTTGTGGTTGTTAAACAATAAAAAAAGTTTGGAAGTTAAATTAAAAATTTTTAACAACTTCTACTATACAACTTATTATGAGATAATTTGAAGAATACAATAAGACGTATAGTTTAAAATTTGATAATATTAATTATAAAAATTTATTAATTATAGACATCGTAGATATGAAATTATGAATATTATGAGTATAAATTATGGATGTTATTAATATAAAATTATGGATGTTATGTGTATGAATTTATAGATGTTATAAGTAAATTTATCAGTTGAATAAATTAATATAAAAATTTGACATTTTTTTTTAAATTCAATTATGATAAAATTTAAAAACATTTGTGTTAACTTTATAGTTACTTATGCAATAACTAAAAAAATGATATGTGTATGGATGTAATATCTAATAAACATGAATTTAATTTTTAAATGTTAGTTGTATGTAATTATGGATGTTATGTATATGAACGTATGCATGTAATGAATGTTATGTGTATGAATATAGTAGTACAATATAATTATAAATACACATAAAAACACACACACAAAATAAATCGGTTTATTACCATACCTCATCAAAACTAGTGTGATTTTTCATATTCTCAAAAATTAGTTGACTGACAACAACCTCGTCGAGTGAGTTCGTCTGTTGTTCAAATTCTTCAAAAGCACCTTGTATCATAAGTACTGTATTAAGGTCGAATTCAATCGCCATACTATTTGCAATGATAAAGATGACTTCCTGTAAAATTCTTTGACCTATTCTAAATTTTTAATTGTGCTTGCAATGGTATTATATTAGAGTTGTGAATTTTGAATGAAAATAATTGAATTAACCGAAACAAAACCATATTAGGTAGCTTTCAGGTTTTGTATCTCAATTGAATGACGATAAATGACTTAACAAAAATAAAAAATCAATTACAATTAACTCATTTAATATAAATTATCATTACCGTTCTTTATAATTATTATTAGTCTTTATTGTATTTTTAAATATAAAAATTAAATCATAAAAAAATATTAAGTATTGATTACAAGAATGTCTAATAGTAAAAAATATGATATTATAATTAATGCCATTAATAAATGGATTGATAATGATTCGTCCGAACACTGGGTATGCCGAGCTTAAGCACTTCCGAGTAAGTCGTCAACCAGGAAGAAGAGCTTTACGTCGGCCAAGATCAAACACCGCGGCGGGAATACCTGCAAAAGATACTCCGACGCTCAAGTTAGTGATAATCTCGAGAGAGAGAGAGAGAGAGAGAGAAAGAGAGAGAGAGAGAGAGAGAGAGAGAGAGAGAGAGAGAATAATTAAGTGAGAGTAAATAAGTGAATATGAAAACTGGTAGCGGAACCTGACTTTAGTCGAGCATATTAGCTCGGACTTATAGGAGTTGTTTTATCGTTTATTGTGGATAAGTCCTGGTTTGTAGGTTGGTTATGATATTTCTGTTTTAGATTTGTTGAGCACGTTCCTTATTTTCAAATGGGTGAATCCGAGTTTATCTGCCTCCGTGCCGAGCTTATCGTACAGCTGGCGTGAGGCCGATCTTAGTTGCTGTCATGCCGAGTTTCTCGAGCGGCCGAGGTTTGAGGTGATGTATCATAGCCCCCAAGCTTGCCTTGGTTTGGACAGGACTAAGGCGAGCTTTCGAAGGTGATGTTGCAAATCTCGGTTGTTGAGCTGTTGTTATGTACATTCCTTACAGCCCCCAAGCTTGTTTTGGTTCTGAATGAGTTTTGAAACGTTTTTGCAAGGTTATGATTAATGATATGCTGTGTTGTGATAACAATTGTGTGTATGTATTGATGATGGTTGCGGCCATCTGGTTTGATTGCCAACGAGGAGAGCAGTAGCTCTGATATAGGGGTTATGGTGGAATGATCCTTAGGATTTACTTGAATAAATTTATGTTTGTTGTATTTGTTTGCATTTTTCCCAGTAATATGCTCAGTATGCGCATTTTTGACTTCCGAGTATGAAGCTCGGATTAGTTTGTTTATTGCTTTTGGGAAAAAACTTTGACTTGCTTTAATGGTGGAGGTTTTCCGAGGAATATGCTCGGCTCGTGATTTTAGGGCTCCGAGGATAATGCTCGGATAATTTGGAGTGTTTATTAACTGAAATGTATGCTAACTGTCAGGATGAGAACTGTTTTGATTGCACAGTAAGTTATATGGGTATGATGATTTGTGGAGTCCGGCCTCGTTAAAACCCTCTCCGAGTAAAACCCATGTCTTTTGGGAAAAAACCTTCAGAGGGGAAAAAGAGTACCATCATTCGCAAATTTACAGATTATATTATGATTGATATCCCCTTAGGGAGGAGACATTCCATGTTCCTGGAAGTTGATCTCCTTTGAGGGTTTCTAGTTTGTAAGCCCCCTTTCCGAGATTTTGAAGAACTCGAAAAGGTCCTTCCCAATTTGTGGCTAATTTGCCATGTCCCGGAGGTTTTCGAACTTCTTCTGTTCATCTGAGTACGAGGTCTCCGTTGTTGAAGGACCTGTGAACTACTCTTTTGTTGTGTCTTCGCTCTATGTATTGCTTTCTGGCTCGCTGCTTTATGGCTGAAATATCTCTTTCTTCTTCTACAAGATCCAACTCGGCTGCCCGAGCTTGCAAATTATTGGATTGATCATAGAGGTCGGTCCTTAATGTTGGGACGCTGACTTCTACTGGAATGAGTGCTTCTGCGCCATATACCAGTTTGAAAGGAGTTTCTCCTGTGGCAGACTGGATGCTGGTATTATAACTCCATAGGATTTCTGGAATGAGGTCGGCCCATTCTCCCTTAGCCTCGTCGAGCTTTTTCTTTAATCCCTGCAAGATAATTCTGTTAGCCGATTCAACTTGTCCGTTAGTTTGCGGGTGCTCTACTGAGCTGAAATGATGTTTGATGTTAAAGTTTGTTAGAAAGGTAGCGAGCTTCTACTAATCTGTAAACTGTCTCCCATTATCCGAGATTATCTCTCTTGGGATACCGTATCTGCATATGATATTTTTCTATAAAAAAGATCGCACTTTTTCTGCCGTTATGTGTGCCAGTGGTTGTGCTTCTATCCACTTAGAGAAATAATCTATTGATACCAAAAGGAATTTTACCTGGCCTGGCGCTTTCGGGAAAGGTACGAGGATATCTAATCCCCACCTATCGAAAAGCCAGCTTACCTCTATGGTGTGGAGTTCTTCGGCCGGGGTTTCGGAGAGTGTGGCGTGCTTTTGACAGTTATCGTAGGCCTTTACTTTTGAAATGCAGTCCCTTTTTATCATCGGCCAATAGTATCCTGTTTGCAGTATCTTTGTGGCTAATGCTCGGCCGCCAATGTGATTTCCACAAACTCCTTCGTGTGTTTCTGCCATAACCTCCTCGGCTTCCTTATTGCTGATGCATTTGAGTAGTGGTTGGGAATGTCCTCGCCTGTATAGGGTGTTTCCGAGCATTGTATAGAAGCTTGCTCTTCTTCTGAAGAGCGGCAAGTTCGGCTCATCATTTGGCATGGTGCCTGTGTTGATGTAGTCGAGAAAAGGTGTTCGCCAATCTGGTACCTGTATGATACTTAAAATTGTATCCTGCTCAAAACTCGGTTTGTCAAGTGTTAGCTGGGACAGTGCCGATGTGTTTTCGGTTTGCCTAGTTGTGGCTAACTTGGATAACACATCGGCCTTGGTGTTTTGTTCTCGATTCACATGAATAATGTCAAATTTGCTAAATTTCGAAATGAGATCCTTTGTTATGAGCCAATATTTTTCTAACAAAGGATCTTTTACCTGGAATTCGCCCTTTATTTGATGCACCACTAATGAAGAGTCACAGTAAACTGTTATTCGGGGTATTTGTAGCTGTAGGGCGAGCTTTAGTCCAGCGAGTAGGGCCTCGTACTCCGCCTGATTGTTGCTTGCGTTGAAGCGGAACTGCAGTGACTGCTCGGCCACCACTTTGTCTTCTTCCTTCAGCAGTACCCCTGCCCCACTGCCTTCTTTGTTTAACGCTCCATCCACATGTATGCTCCAATTGACCTCTATGTTTTGTGTGTCATTAGTCATTTCCAATATAAAGTCGGCTAGCACCTGTGACTTCAGTGTCTTCCTTGGTTCATATTGAATATCGAACTCAGAGAGCTCGATCGCCCACTTTATTAGTCTGCCGGCGAGCTCGGGTCTGGTTAGTATCTGCCTTAGCGGTTGGTCTGTTCGTACTATGATTGTGTGGCTTTGGAAGTAGTGCCGCAGTCTTCTTGCCGTGGTGACTAGTGCCAGTGCCAATTGTTCTATCTTTGGGTACCTTGTTTTTGTTGGTTGTAGCACCCTACTGATGAAGTATACTGGGTTTTGCTTTCTTCCTGTTTCTGTTACTAATACCGAGCTTATAGCATGGTTAGATACTGATAGGTATAAACACAATGGCTTACCTGTCTCTGGTCTTTGTAGGATTGGTGGTGATGTTAGGTTCTGTTTGAGTTCAGTAAAAGAGTTCTCACATTCGTCTGTCCAGGTGAACTTCTTGCCTTTAGAGAATGTCTGGAAGAAATGATAAGATCGGTTTGCCACTGCAGGTAGGAAACGTGATAAGGCAGCTATTCGTCCTGCTAGTTGTTGGACTTCTTTCACCGTTTTTGGGCTTGTCATGTTTAGTACGGCTTTGCATTTTTCTGGGTTGGCTTCGATGCCTCGCGAGGTTAGCATGAATCCGAGGAATTTCCCTCCTTGGACTCCGAAAGCACATTTGTCCGGATTGAGTCTTATGTTGTATGCTCGGAGTTGTTTGAATATTTCTACCAAGTCATCACAGTGTGACCCTTGTGCTGGTGTTTTTGCTACCATATCATCTACATAGACTTCCATATTCCGGCCTATCTGCTATTGAATACCTTGTCCATTAACCATTGATATGTCGCACCTGCATTCTTTAAGCCAAAAGGCATTACCTTGTAACAAAAGTTTCCATGTTCTGTTATAAAAGCCGTTTTCCTTTGGTCCTCTGGATGCATCAGAATCTGGTTATAACCAGAGTATGCATCCATAAAACTCAAAGCTTTAAAACCAGAGGCGTTATCAACTAATTTATCAATACAAGGCAATGGGTAAGCATCTTTGGGACAAGCTTTATTTAAGTTTGTAAAGTCAACGCACATGCGCCATTTACCTGAATTCTTCCTTACCATTACCACGTTGGACAACCATGTGGTGAAGCGAATTTCTCTGATGAAACCTGCGTTGAGGAGCTTCTTGGTTTCTTCCAGTGCTGCTTGCCTTTTCTCCTCTCTGAGGTTCCTTTTCTTCTGTGCTATTGGTCGGGCTGTTTTGTCGATTGCTAACTTGTGGCAGATGACCTCTGGATTTATTTCTGGCATGTCATCTGGTGTCCATGCAAATAGGTCAAAAAGTTGTTTGTCACTAAAACAAACCCCTAAATTTATAAATCGAAGTATTCAAACCTCGGGTCGTTCTCCCTAGGAATTGTAATGAAGTGTTTTGTTATTGGTTGTGAGTTATTTTTGGGGTTTTAATAAGAAACATGAAAGATAAATGGCAAGAAAGTAAACTAAGGCCTAAAAAGGTCTTGGCAAGGGTTGGTGGTCAAGGATCTCTATCCTAATCACTAACCACAATATGAGAATTGGCAAGGATTAATCTCATTAAATCATCCTCTAACTAGTAGTAAAGGAAAGTCAAATGAGCTATATCAATCCTAGTCCATAAGTCCTAACTCTCCACTAATTCAATTAGTGAGAACTAGAGTCAATGGATCCCAATCATCAATTACTTGGACATTAGTAACTCAAGAGTTCCTAAGTTACCTTTCCAAGCCAAGAACATAAAACTCTACTCTAAAATCCAACCAAGCATTTCATCAAACACTTGGAAGGCATAAAAGGAAAGCATAGTAAATTGATAACAAGAATAGAATCTAACAACAATTATTGAAATGAATTAACAATAACAATCAAAAGAAACACATTTATTATGAATTACCTTGATTGAATTGAAAGAGAGTGGAAGAAACAAAAGTAGATCTACAACAAAACACAAGAACAACATAAAGGAAATTACAACAAAAGAATGGAAGGAGAATGAATGTAACAACAAGGAATTAAGAAGATAGAAGTAGAAGAAGATGTATTAAAATCTAGATCTAAGAACTAAACCTAATCCTAGAGAGAAGTGAGAGCTTCTCTCTCTAGAAACTACTACTAAAACTAATCCTAATGAGTGTGAATGAACTAATGGTAACTAACATGTGTTTTCCTCTTCATTCCTTGGGTTAAATAGCATCAGAAATGAGTTGGATTAGGCCCACAAGGCTTTAGAATTTGCTGGCCACGTTTTGCTTTAAGTGAACCAGGTGGCAGCAACGGCGTGTGCGCGTACTATGCGCGTACGCGTCACCATGCGCGGTTTAACCATAGCAAATCTTATATCGTTTCGTAGCCCCGGATGTTAGCTTTCCAACCCAACTGAAACCGCATCATTTGGATATCTGTAGCTCAAGTTATGGTCGATTAAGCGCAAAGAGGTCGGCTTGACAGCTTTTGCGATTCCTACATTTCTTCATGAGTTCTTCATTTTTACATGCTTTTCCTTCATTCCCTTGATCCAATCTTTGGGTTTATCAACCTCCCCACACTTAAACCAAGCATGTCCTCATGCTAAAACCAAGAATGAAGTAAGGGTATGGCATTTATTCAATGGGAACTAACTAAATGCGCGATGCAATCTACCTATATGAAACTATCTAAATGAATGCAATTGCTTGGTCAAAATAAATCAATTCCCAAGAGGCATATTGCACAAGGTCTAAGGACTAGCAAGTCTACTCCACAATTGAATTGAGCTATTAAATATTTTTACAAACTTGCATGAAAAGAGATGATCATGGGTGGGAACATGCAATTGAGCAATCGAACCCTCACCAGTAGTGTTTGCACTCTATTCGCTCAAGTGTTTAGGGTTGATTCTCTCAATTCTCTCCTAATCATGCTTTCTAAGATTTGTTTTTCTTCTAACAATCTCAATTCTCCCCTAATCATGCTTTCCAAGATTTGTTCTTCTTCTAACAATCAACATATATTTCATGCATGCATACATCTATCATGAGGCTTTAGGTTGTAATGGGGTTAAGGTCAAGGTAGGATGCATATATGGTCAAGTGAGCTTGAAATTTGAATCTTTGATAAGCTTAAACTTTCCACCTAACCTATGACATCCTATACAATTTCAAAGCTAACCTAACTACCCATTTCTCACTTTTTCACATACTCATGCAATTTCTTTTCATTTCTCAACACTCATGCATTGATTTTATTGAGCTACACTTTGCTTTGGGGCATTTTGTCCCCTTTTTATTTCTTTCTTTTTCTTCTTTTTTCTTTCTTTTTCTATTCCCTTTTTTTCTTTTGTTTTTCTCATTTTTTTCTTTTTTTTTCTTTCTATATACAAAAGCATCAATGCATAAAGTCTATACATTTGATCAATACATGAGCATGTACCCAATTCCCAATATTTTCAATAAAAATATAAAACTACCCTTTTATTTGCCCACTGTCCCAAGATTTCCACATTTGCAATATTTCCAATAATAATACAAAACTACCCTTTTATTCACCCAATGTCCCAAGGTTCCCACACTTGAATGATACTCACACATACTAGCCTAAGCTAATCAAAGATCCAAATAAGGACATTTATTGTTTTCCGCTTTAAGGCTTGTAATGTGCTAAATTAAAGAACCAAGTGGGTTAATCGTAGGCTCAAAATTGGCTAACAAAGGAAGATAAAAGGTAAGGCCATTTGGGTAAGTGAGCTAATGAAATGATGGCCTCAATCATATAAATGCATGAATACACAAAATAATGGACATAAAGAATCAAACAAATCAAAGATTACATTCATAGAAAGAGAATAATGCACACAAGAATGAAAAAATAAGTGGTTATAAGATGTAACCACACCATTAGGCTCAAATCTCACTTGCTTGTGTTCTTAGCTCAAAAACATGATCCACAATATATATAATTCAAGCAAATTCTATGAAAAGTTTTTACTCAAATCAATTGGTGTCCTATAGATAGAATTCTTGAAAAATTTCATTATTTTGACTAAGCTTATTGTGTATATATATATGCAAAAATAAAAAAAATGCAAGTAAAAATCCTAAAATCATAGAATGAAATGTAAAAGTGTTGGGATTAGAAATTTGTTACCCAAAATCGCCGATCGGTCGGACGACCTCCCTACACTTAAAAGTTTGCACCGTCCTCGGTGCACTCAAAGATGAGCAAGGGGGTACGGCGAATCTCCAGATTGCTGCATGTTCTTTCTTCTACTTCCATGTGTGCTTGTGGTGTATTCATCATAAAAAAATAAAAATATAACACCATAAGAGGAGAAGATATAAAAGCAAGGAAGCATACATTGTTGGAATGAGGAACTAATCACTAGAAATGAGTGAGTGGATTAGTGTGACATGAATGACAAATAAGTGTGTGAATTCTAAATTGCGCGGTTTAGAACACACATTAGCCTAAAAGTTATGTCACAAAAGAAGCATGCACTTCACTTATCCTAGTGTGCTTGAGATGCTTTAAGTTAGCTTGTAAGGTAAAACAAGCATTAGAGAAGCATGGAAACATTCAAGTCAAACATATGGATGGATATAATCATGAAATACAATGCATTAAGGTAAATGCTCAACATCATCCATCAAGAGATTGCCTAATCAAAGAATACGGTTCAAATCACATGGTGGCCAAATCATGCAATTCAAAAGAGTCACAAGCTCGATGGCAATTTTCATCATCACTTGGTGTTTTTTCAAAAGGTAAGCATGAAAAACTCAAAACCTAGTAGCAAAGTATAACCTCAATCATAGAATCCAACAAAGATTATCTAAAAATATTCATGCTAAAATAGCATTTAGGCAATAAGGGGCAGCAACGTATAATAAACAAAGTCAATAATCCAACACTTATAATAAAAAAAAAGAAAATGAAATGAAAACTAAACTAAAACTAACTAATCGACTAACCAACTAACTAATTAACTAACTAAAATAAATGGTTATCCATGGTGTTTGGAAGTGTTGGATGAGGGGTAGAAGAAGGGAAGAAAAGATGAGAAGGAAAGAAATGGAAAGAGGAGAAGAAAAGAAATGTGGTGAAGGAAGGAAATCCGCGCGTACGCACGCATGGCGCGCGCGCGGATGGTGGTGTAATGGACGCGATGCGTACGCGTACAGAGTGCGTCCGCGTCGATGGCTTATTTCGAGAGTGGCGCGTACGCGTCGTGTGTGCGAGCGCGCAAATAGGTTTGTGCCAAAGGCACAACGTTGGCACGGCGCAGGCACAACTCTCTAGAAAATGCATGGAGGGTGGAACTTCTCAATCCACGCGTACGCACGCATGGTGCGCACGCGTGGATGGTCCAAAACGCTTGATGCACGCGTACGCACGCAGTACGCGTACGCGTGGATGGTGCTTTGCTTTTCAAATTTTTTTTTTGCTATGTTTTTGCACCAATCCAAGCATTCTAAACCTCCAAACAGCTACCAAAACACCATAAAACCTTATTTAACATACTAAACTACCAATTAAACTCATCAAATCAATCAAAACAAGAATTTAAACTAATTCTACCAATATGTACAGAAAGAGAAAATGAAAAGAAGTTACCATGGTGGGGTGTCTCCCACCTAGCACTTTTGTTTATTGTCCTTAAGTTGGACTTATGGGGAGCTCCTCACTTCCAATAAGCTCCATCATTCAAGATTAATATCTCCAAGCTTTGATGGAGTTCTTCACAAACCATGGGCTCCCAATGTTGATCCTCATGTGTTCCCGGATCCCATATTTTGTCTTCACACCCGTCTCCAAGTTGATTATCATTAATCCATGTGGGTGGTGAGCAAGGTGAATTCTCAACAAAGTGACCAAACATCCTTCTAGACCCATGTACTCTTGTTATACACCAACCTTTGCTATCAAGCTTTGGACATGTGACCATAATGAACCTAGAATGATGCTTCCAACCACTAACCATCCCCTTTTTACTCTTAAAGCCACTAATTTTTCTAAGTTGACCATCCATCTCAAGCAAACCATATTCAAGGGGAATAACAAAGCTTAAGTATAAGGAATTTACCCACTTGAATGAGCGAATGGATGGTGGTGGCTTGGGGAGAGGTGTCTCCAATGTGCTTGCAAGCTCTACTCCCTTGTTTGCTTCCTTGATTGCCTCCACCTTTTCACAAACTTCTTCACTCTCAATCCTTTGTTCATCAACTTTATCTAACATTTCTCTATCACTTAAGTCATAAATGGGAGGTTGAGAGAAATCTACCTCCACATCACTCTCAAATTCATTGGGAGAAGGTTCTTCAAATTCAAAGGATTCTTCACCAAGAAGATTGGATGCATGATCTTCATCACCAAGGGAACTCAATTCTTGCTTCATTCTCTCCAAGTCTTCATATAGAATATGCCTCGGAGGTTGTGCACATTCCTCCTCAACATCAAATTTACTCTTCTTTGAGGGATTTTCTTTGATTTTAGCTTCCCATGGAGGTTCCGCATCTCCTAAGTCTTCAACCACTTCTTCCTTTTCTTCAATAATCATAGGCTTCTCTAATTGTTCTAATACAAAGTGGCATTCCTCATTTTCTACCGGAGTTTCCAATATCTCCTTCATGCTATGCTCTTTAATTGATTTTCCACATGTGACCATGGGAGTGCTTTGAGTGCTCAAGCATTGGGAGGCTAAAATGCTTACTACCTTGGTCAAGGTAGCCATAAATTCTAGTGTCTCCCTTTGCATTTCTCCTTGCCCTTGAAGTATAAGGCTAATGATTTCATCCATTGAGGATTTGAGTGGATAAGAGGGTTCATTGTCTTGGAGAAATGGTTCATTATAGGAAGGTGGTTCTTCTTGGTAAGGTGGTGGTGTGTATTGAGTTGATTCTTGGGAGTAGTAATCTTGGAATTGTGGTTCCATATATGGCTCATATGGTTCAAAAGGTGGTTGGTGTGGTGGATAAGGATTAGAGTCATATAGAGGTATTTGGTGAAAAGAGGCTTGTGAGTATAGTTGATGATCATGTTGAGGAGATGATTCATAGGCATATGGTGATGGTTCTTGAAAGTCACAAGGAGATTCACCATAGCCATTGGATTGGTATGCATCATAGAATGGCTCTTCTTCATAGTGCATTGGTGGAGGTTGTTGCCATGAAGATTGATCATAAGCATATGGCTCTTCCCACCTTTGATTGTCCCATCCTTGATGCATCTCTTCATTGAAGTTCTCATCACCTACAACATAGTTGTAATCACACTCATAGCCAAAATAAGAATTCATGGTGAAAAGAGAAAATAAAAACTAATAACAAATAAAGGAAATAAAGTCCTACAACTACCAAAAGCTAACAATCAAGCAAAAGGTAAACATATTCACAATATTTACATATATACAATAACCAATAACATAACACCATTGCAATTCCCCGGCAACGGCGCCATTTTGATGAATGAATTTTTTGACGGCTTAGAATTTCACAAATGAATTCTCGTTGCAAGTATAGTTTCTAAACCAATCACTAATCCTTTCATATAAAAAGTTGTTTGTCACTAAAACAAACCCCTAAAATTTATAAACCGAAGTATTCAAACCTCGGGTCGTTCTTCCTAGGAATTACAATAAAGTGTCTTGTTATTTGTTGTGAATTATTTTAGGGTTTTGATAAGAAGTATGAAAGATAAATGGCAAGAAAGTAAACTAAGGCCTAAAAAGGTCTTGGCAAGGGTTGGTGGTCAAGGATCTCTATCCTAATCACTAACCACAATATGAGAATTGGCAAGGATTAATCTCATTAAATCATCCTCTAACTAGTAGTAAAGGAAAGTCAAATGAGCTATATCAATCCTAGTCCATAAGTCCTAACTCTCTACTATTCAATTAGTGAGAACTAGAGTCAATGGATCCCAATCATCAATTACTTGGACATTAGTAACTCAAGAGTTTAAAGATTAAAACCTAGATCTAAGAACTAATCCTAATCCTAATCTTAATTCTAGAGAGAAGTGAGAGCTTCTCTCTCTAGAAACTAGTTCTAACTACCTCTAAAACTAAACTAAAACTAATGGTAACTAACATGTCCATCCCTCTTCAATCCTTGGCTTAAATAGGATCAGAAATGAGTTGGATTAGGCCCACAAGGCTTTAGAATTTGCTGGCCACGTTTTGCTTTAAGTGAACCAGGTGGCAGCAACGACGCGTGCGCGTACTATGCGCGTACGCGTCACCATGCGCGGTTTAATCATAGCAAATCTTATATCGTTTCGTAGCCCCGGATGTTAGCTTTCCAACGCAACTAAAATCGCATCATTTGGATCTCTGTAGCTCAAGTTATGGTCGTTTAAGTGCGAAGAGGTCGGCTTGACAGCTTTCCGGTTCTTTCATTTCTTCATGAGTTCTCCAACTTTTCATGCTTTCTTTCTTCATTCCCTTGATCCAATCTTTGCCTCCTAAACCTTAAATCACTTAACAAACATATCAAGGCATCTAATGGAATCAAGGTGAATTAAATTTATTTATTTTAAGACCTAAAAAGCATGTTTTCACTCTTAAGCATAATTAAAGGAGAATATACAAAACCATGCTATTTCATTGAATAAATGTGGGTAAAAGGTGATAAAATCCCCTAAAATCAATACAAGATAAACCCTACAAATTGGGTTTATCAGGTTGTCCATTGGGCGGGGTCTTTCGTCGAGGTCTTCCCTTGGGTCGAGGTCGGCCAGTGTCGCTGTGTCTGCAGAAGTGTGGATTGCTTGAACCTGAGTCCGAGCTTCTTGTTTTGTTTGGGTTAGCTTTAGGCTAGCATTGTAGCACTGCCGAGCTTCTTGATGATCGGCGTACACTGTAACTATCTTGTTTTCCTGCACTGGGAACTTAACACATAGGTGTAATGTGGACACCACTGCTCTGAATATATTCAGGGCGGGTCTTCCAATTATAATATTGTAAGGGCTGTAACAGTCTACTATTAGGTATTGAATATCAATTGACTTTGACATAGGGATTTCTCCCATTGTGGTTTTTAGCCATATGTGTCCCATGATGGGGACTCTCTCTCTGGAGAACCCAATTAGCTCTCCCGAGGAGGGCTGTATCAATTTTTCTGATAATTTCATCTTTATAAAGGTAGAATAAAATAAAACATCAGCACTACTACCTGGGTCCAGCAATGTTTTCCTTACCAACAGTTCTCCGATCTGGATGGAAATTACCACGGGGTCATCGAGGTTAGGGCTTGCCGATCTAAAGTCTGTTTGGTTGAAGGATATTGTGACGTCCGGGTCTTTGTCCTTTTTTGGCTGTATAGTTCCTTCGATTGCTAGCATCGCCCTGTAGCTTCACTTTCTGGCCGAGCTTGTTTCACCTCCGCCCGCGAATCCTCCTGATATGTGGCTAATGACTCCCCTTGGTGGATCAGTAGTTGTCCGTTCTTTTTTGTTGTTGTCCGCTGTTGCTTGTTTGTTCTCTTCCTTGTCCGAGTTTCCTCTTCTGCCCTTCCGGCTCTCGACATATTTGTCCAAGAGTCCTTGGCGTGCCAATCTTTCTAGGAGATCTTTCGCAACATTGCAGTCGTCCGTGGTGTGGCCAAACTTCTGGTGGAAGGCGCAATGTTTAGTTCTGTCCACGAGCCTTTAGTCCTGGTAGCTCCCTGCTCGAGCTGGTAGCTTTATGATTTTGGCGTTGAGGATCTCTCTGATGATGTTTTCTCTCTTGGTATTGAATCTGGTATATGTGTTGTATTTTGGCGTGAGCTTGGAAGGCTTCTTAATATCTCTACGGCTTGGTGATCTGAAAGTTCTTTCCTCCTTTCGCCGATGTGGTTGCTTGTCTGACTTTTGGGCCTCACGGAGTTCTTCAATCTCCATTTGACCTGCCGCCCTTTCCCGGAACTCTTCTAGCATTTTAGGCTTTGTTATAGCGATGGTCTCCCGGAATTTGTCAGGCCTGAGGCCGGCTTTTAGAGCGTGTATGTGGACGGCCGGGTGCAAGTCCTGGATCTCCATGGTGGCATCCGCGAATCTGGTCATGTAGTCCTTCAAGCTCTCGTGCTGACCTTGCTTGATGGTGCCGAGGTAATCTGATCCATGTAAGTATATTCTTGATGCAGCAAAATAGTCAATGAATGACCTGGCTAGTTCTTCAAAGGAGGAAATTGAACCTACAGAAAGTTTAGAAAACCAGAGCAATGCAGCACCATCAAGGTATATGGGGAATGCTCGGCAGAGGACGGGCTCATTGTTAGGACCATTGAAGAACATCATTGATTGGAACTTCTTCACGTGGGCTCGGGGGTCTCCGAACCCCTTGTATGGTTCTAGTACAGTGGGCAGTGTAAAGTTTTTTGGCATTTGGTAGTTTGTGATCTCCTCGGAGAAGGGATTGTCGAGGGTGAGCTTTTTCTTTGGTGGAGTGATGTTTAAGGGATCTGTATTCCCCTGAGCCGAGCTTTTGGAGCTCTCGCCATTGTTCTGCGTTGACAGCTCGGCTATTCTCCGTACTTCCGCCTGAAGCTCGGCGATTTGGGCGAGGAGCTCAGCCTGTGAGAGTTGTGGAGTTTCCTTGTCAGCCATGATCGAGGATCGGGAATCCTACAAAATAGAGTAGAGGACTGAACAAAGGAAAAAATGGGGTTAGATATATTCCGGCCCCACGGTGGGCGCCAAGTGATTCGTCCGAACACTGAGTATGCCGAGCTTAAGCACTTCCGAGTAAGTCGTCAACCGGGAGGAAGAGCTTTACATCGGCCAAGATCAAACACCGCGGCGGGAATACCTGCAAAAGATACTCCGACGCTCAAGTTAGCGATAATCTTGAGAGAGAGAGAGAATAATTAAGTGAGAGTAAATAAGTGAATATGAAAACTGGTAGCAGAACCTGACTTTAGCCGAGCATATTAGCTCGGACTTATAGGAGTTGTTTTACCGTTTATTGTGGATAAGTCCTGGTTTGTAGGTTGGTTATGATATTTCTGTTTTAGATTTGTTGAGCACGTTCCTTATTTTCAAATGGGTGAATCCGAGTTTATCTGCCTCCGTGCCGAGCTTATCGTACAGCTGGCGTGAGGCCGATCTTGGTTGCTGTCATGCTGAGTTTCTCGGGCGGCCGAGGTTTGAGGTAACGTATCAGATAAGAATATGATAAGTAGATTGATACGAGAGTGAAATAAAAAATAAAACTGTTGTTAAGTTATATAAATGAAATAAATTATAAAAAAATTTAGCTAATTATGGCTGAAAATTTGTTGTTTCCAAACTTTTTTCATTGTTTAACAACCACAAAAAGTTTATTGGCTACTATTTTACTTATCCTTCTTTTTTTAAATGAATTTCACACAAATTAAGCTACAACGTGTCATTACAATATTATCCAGTAGGGGTGTTCACGGTGCGGTTTGGATCGGTTTTGAGTAAAAAACTCATCCGATCCAAACACTAATTTTGTTTACGGTGTAGTTTGGATTGGATGATTTTTTTTTAAAAAAATCCGATCTAATCCGATCCAATTTCAAGCGGTTTGGATTGGATTAGATTTGTGATTTTATAAATTAAAAAAATTAAATACATATAACAAGTCTTACTATCAAATTTTAAATAATCAACAATAACATAACAAGTCTCAACAATATCTTTAAAAGTCAACGATAACATAACAATAGAAATAAAATTATAGGTTAGTTAAAATAAATAAATAAATAACATTTTGAACATAAAATATTTATTAAATAATAATAATCTTGAATAATATAAAAATGTATAACAAATTGAACATGTTATAAGAATAAGAGATAAGTATTGTTTTGGTCCCTCACGTTGAGGGTCGGAATCAAACTCGTCCCTGATGTATATTTTGATTTAAAATCATCCTTAAAGTCGTATTTGAATTTAAAATCGTCCTTTTAATTTTTTTTGACAAAAATACCCTCACCACTACCAACACAATTATCTCTTCCACCACCACCAGTACCAACACCAACACCAACCACAACCACAACCACCACCACCAAGACCACCACCAAGAAAGCAGGAGACAACACCAAACAGAAACAGAAAGCAAGAAAACAGAAGCAAGGCGTGAGGCGGAGGCGGCGAGGTGTAAGGTGACAGAAGCGAGGCGGAGGCGGCGAGGCGTGAGGCGGCAGATATACCCTTTTCTTCTCCCACCCTCCCAATGCGTTTTTACGTGTTTTCTTTTTTTTTTTAATTTTATAATTTTTTTATGATAGGGGTAGTTTAGGAATAAATTAAAAAATTTTATTAGAAAGGACGATTTTAAATTCAAATATGACTTTAAGGATGATTTTAAATCAAAATATACACCAGGGACGGGTTCGATTCTGACCCTCAATGTGAGAGACCAAAACAATACTTATCCCTAAGAATAATTGTAAATATAATAATAAAATAATAATATTATAGTACATTGTGCGGTTTGGATTGGATTGGATTGGATCGGTTATGAAAAGTACATCCGAAATTCGATCCGATCCAGCGGTTTGTGAAAAATAGAATCCAATCAAATCCGAATTAGTGCGGTTTTAATCGGTTTTCGATTTGAATTGAATTGAATGAGCGGTTTAATTTGAATCGATTTGGATTTGAACACCCCTACTATCCAGTATCCACACGGCTCACAGTAAATTGTAAAAAATATTTATTGTGTACAAACTCTTAACTTCGAACGAAAAAAAACATAGCCTAATCCATAATTCATCTATTAAAATAGAATAAAATATAAATCAAACAACATAAATTGCTGCAAATAATAATCTATTAGAAGGTGATTAATTAAAAACTTAAAATGTCGTCAAAATTCTACTAGTATTGGTAGGACCCACACTTGGTTGCACTGCCACGAACAGCAATCTTTACTTTCTCATATTCATTGAAATGGGACGGACACGCGTCTATTCTAAATGCTTGCCATGCTATTTCAGCAGATGAGAAACATTTCTTCCTTCAGCATCGTAGAATTGTCCATTTAAAATAGATCACCTTAAAACATTCATTTCTCTCATAATCTCTTATCCTCATAAATGGTTATATGAAGCGCGACAATTTGAAATATTAAGAATAAACTGTTGGTCGCCAATGAGAAATCAACCCCATAAATGGTGATGTGAAGCACGACAGCGAGACACTCGAAGTATGTAGCAGTGACAACCTAACTCCCATTGCTCTGAATCAGACAACTTTGTCCAGAAACAATAATCAAGTCGTGCATTGGCTCCATCCGCCTCCAAATATCTTCAAGCATAAATATACAGTGAGATGAGTTAAGTTTCTATGCTCAATGTTTTCCACTAAATTTTGATATTTTTGATGTGTTGGTACAATTAGTTAAAAATTTAGACTTTTTAAGAATACTGATGGGAAAGTGTAATTTATAATATAAGTTATTATTTTTGAGTAGCACAACGTAAATTTCAAAGACAAAATACCTACTACTAATACTACTAATTTAGATTATTCTATCCAACTATTTATTTATAGCTTAAAATTGTTTTATTGTTATCAGTTTTTAATAAAAGATGAAACTTTATTAGACATAGTAGCATATAATTTTTATTCATCCTCAATTTTTGATACTAAAATGTGATAAACTTAAATATTTATGGCCTCTCAATTCTATTTGTATATTTTTTGAAAATTTATATAATTTTGTTTTAGTTTGCTCTTTAATATTAAAAAATTACATCTTTCTTTAAAAGAAGAATAGACAAAAATACATATAAATTTTTATATGATGAATAGATATATACTTTAATTTTTTAATGTGTCATTTATACACACTAATATCAAGTTTTACTATCATTTCTATCTTTTTATCGTTTGGATAACCTTTTTGACAATAATGACTGCCAAATACTTCTGCACATGGTGTGACATGACTATTTTGATGATACAGTAAAAACTAAATAATAAATTATTAAATTTGTTACATTTTAATAATAAAAAAAGATTTACAAGTGATTTAGAATCTTCATTTTCTTCTTTTTTTTCTCCAAAATTTACTTCAAACATAGTTCTAGCAACAATTTTTGAGTTACATCTCATAATCCACATTCACTTTTTAGAGAAGGAATAAAAATAATGAAGATTCTAAATCACTTGTAAAATTTTATTTGTTCAAATTTAACAAATTCAATAATTTATCATTTAGTTATCAATGTGTCGTCAACAAAATGACTACCTCATATAATGCACAGAGTCACCTGACAGTCACAATAAAAGTTATTCAGACCAATAAAAGATAGAAATGACAACAATACTTAATATTAATGTGTACCAATGATTCATTAAAAACTTAAAGCGTATATTTGTCTTACATGTGAAAATTTATGTGTATTTTTATCTACTCTTCCTTGAGTTAATAGTCAAAATCGTCTCTAAAAGATATTCCGATCTCCATAGTCGTCCCCGAAAGATAAAATTAATCGAATTCGTCCCCGAAAGATAACCAACTTGAGCAAGTTTGTCCTTCCGTCATTTCCTTCGTTGAGATGGCAAACGTTCGCTGACATGTCCGTTATCTGCCAACGTGGCAGACGCCAAGTAATATCTTTTTGTTGCTGACAAGATAAGTCTTTTAGAACAATTCAAATTAGTCCCCAAATAGATGAACCCTAATTCCCAATGCAGGAGGCTCATCGGGTCCACGGCTTCCTGCTTCCGGACCTATGCAGGAGGCTCACCGGGCCAGCGTGGAGGTCCCAGCAGCTTCTTTTAACGTTATCACCTCCCAATCTATGCTGGTTCCACCGGTGCTCGACGAGCACCACATGTCCCGCGAACACCAGAAGGAATGGCGGCAAGGATTCGAGCTTATAGATTCGTGCGCTCTTCTAAACCTCCATCCACCTCTCTATCCTCTTTGTGTAACCTTCCCTCCTCCACGTCCCCAAATCCATCACCATCACCCCGTGTTGGAGTAGCACGGCCTGCGCCCCTTAAATGTCTCCACGAATTCGATTCCATATAAATTTTTGTTATGCTAAGGTCTATGATGATTTACATAGAACTTTTTTCTTAAGCTTCATTTTTCCATCCGCTCCTCTATTTATTGTTTTACACTGTGCTCCTTTCACTCCAGGTATGGGATGACCACAAGCTTGCTGGGTTTTCAGCAACGTTGCAAGTGATCATTTCATTTGTTGAAAATAGGTACTGTGATGTCTTTATTCTGGTTAAATATTACCTAATAGTATCTACTTGCGGAAATATTATGAATTTGAATAATTTGAGAGGAATCTTGCAAACATTTTCATTTTCTATTTTCAAGGGTGACCGTGTCAAATTAGTGAGAGCCAGAAATCATTAGGTCTGATCACTTGCTTTTTTTTCTTAAACGTCTTTGTTCATAAATATACAGTTTTCTTTGCACATTGCTTCGTTACAAACTAGCACTTGGAGCCATGATGATATTGTTATGCACAATGATATTTTATCGTTGCTTAGAAGCTAGAAAGTTTTAATTGAACTTATTGGTTGTTTGCTCTAACTTTTGGGAATTAGGATTCATCTATTTAGGGACTAATTTGAATTATTCTAAAAGACTAATTTTGTTAACAATAAAAGGGTATTACTTGATGTCTATAACAAGACACGTCAGCAAACATTTGCCATCTCAGCCAAAGAGATGATGGAAGGACAAACGTAATTAGGTTGGTTATCTTTCGGAGATAAATTTAATTAATTTTATCTTTTAAAATAAAAATAGAGATCTGAAATATCTTTCAAAAATAATTTTGACCATTAACTCACTCTTCTTTATTTAAAATATGACATATAAAATATTATCTCAGCTTTCTTATAATTTTTTTTTGTTGAAGGTTATGAGGAATAGTTGCCAAGTTGTCATAGCATTTCTTGTTCCTCAAACTTATATTATAGGTCATAAAATTTTATAATTAATATGAGTGACGCAATTCACTACCAGAGTCCCAGTTTTCTGATTGATTAAGGCCGAGATCAATCTTTTGTGGCCACAGACATTTTTGTAGCCCAATATTATTAATATCTCTAAATTTATTTTTTTAAATTGTTGATTAATGCAATGGACTTGTATTCAATGAAAAAAATAAAGCTTAAAACATAAAGAGTAGGTTTGAAAATCTATAAATTAAAATTTATTTAAAAATTAGAATTTTTTTGCTTTAAAATAAATAAAAAAAATTATTTAAATTTTTTTGAGAATTCAAATTCTCACTTTTCTTTTTTTTTTTATAAATTATACTAAAAAGAGTCTAATTTTGAGATTAATTCTCAGATTAAATAAGTTCAATATATCAAATATAAAAAATATTTCTATTTAAAATTGATTATTTCAATTTTATCCAATACTTATTTAGTCCACTTTCTTCTCTTTGTTAAAGATAAAGTTATAAAAGAAACAAATTTAACTCAAAAAATTATTCCAAACTAAAAAATTAAATTCTATTATATTAATATATTAAAATCATTTGAAATTATGAAATTAAATCTCAAATAGAAATAAATTCTATTTTTAAAAAAATTATAATTTTTTTTCACATTTAAATAATTTTTAAATATGTTCAAAGTGAATGGATATTGAAACTCCAAAAACTGTTTCTACTAAAAAATATAGATACTTTATTACTTATTTAAATAAACTTTTAAAAAAATTATTATAAAATTACTCTCTTCTAAAATTGAAACGAAAGAACCCTAATTTTCAATCAAATTCTTGGTAACTTTTTTCTTATATCTTTAAAGTTTATTAGTTACTTTTTAGTGTTAGCTGTTAGCACACGTCTTTATTCCAAATCAATTAATTTTCCGTAGTGAATTAGTGATGGCCACAAAAATTCTAAATACTTATATACGAAAAATATACTTTTTTTTTGGGTCATTTTCAATTGTCAAAACTTTCAAATTTTACTTTGTAAGGAAAGCTACCTTTCCACTAATTACCTTTTTATTTTCAGGATGTACTTAAAGTCTTAAACTAAACCTTTTAAAGAAGACTTTTTTTTAAGTAGAAACTCAATACAATAACGTGGAGTATATAGAGTTAGACAAATATCACAATCTTATGAAAAAAATGATCACAACACAACAGCAAAGTTCCTAAGTCATTTTTGACATAGTTATCAACAATGAAAGAGATCGACACCTGTCCACTCATCCACGCTAGTTATGGCCAGGTTGATGATCTGTTTAACACCTTTGCTTTTATTTTTGAAAATCCTCATGTTCCTTTCCAACCAAATGTTCTAAATAATCTCACAAAAGCTTCTCAGCCGCTGCTTTCGACCCTCCTTACTCCTCGGTTTCTCTGTCCAGCTTAAAAAGTGCTCTTTCATCAAACCCGGACAAGACCATTAACGGCCAAACCCCAATATCCAAGCACTCCACACCTGCCAAACAAAATGCACAACCTAGAAACAAGTGATGTACAGATTCCAATTCATTATTGCATAAAACACAGACAGTATCCTTTGGATTGACAATCCCAAGCTGGCTTAGCCTCTCCTTTGCGTTCACCCTGCCTATCAAAACAAACCAGGCAAATAGCTCCACTCTTGGTGGAACCAAACCTTTCCAAATGGTCCTAGTGAAGCTGTAGTTGGTTACCTCCTCCGGAAGCATTTCCTCCTGCAGCACCTGCACAAATGAGTTAGTTGAAAACATACCTTGCCTATCGTATTTCCACATCACTCTATCCTCTCAGTTATTTACTAGTTTCACAGGTCTCAAAACCTCATGTAATTAACTCAGAAATTCCAACTCCCATTGAAAAAACTCATGCCTCCAATGGAAGTTCCAGATCCACTCAAGCCCATCCTAAAACCCGCAGTCCCCAATAACAGATCCGCATTGGTTTGAAATAGAGAAGAGTCTCGGGAACCGATCCTTCAGAGATCCACAAAGTATCCATACGTCCTCCCAAAACCGAGTCATTCGCCCATCACCAATCTCCATAGATAAACCTGTAACCATCTTATCCCTGATACGTTGATTCGTGATTTGTAACTTGCAAATATCCTTCCATGGGCCTCCTCTGGTAGGTAACATTTGTGTTGACAGTAGCTCATTGGGATTCATATTTTTACACGAACATACGACCTTATTCCACAGTAGACACTCTTCCTTTGCAAACCGCCACCACCACTTAAACAAGAGTGCTGTGTTACGAACCATAGCATCTCCAATTCCCAACCCGCCTAGCTTCTTAGGAGCTTGCACCACTTCCTATCTTACTAGTGCCATACCATTTCTACCATCTTCCTTACTCCACATAAATCTTCTCTGCAATGAAATCAGTTTCTCAATAATAGCTTTCGGCATCTTCAACAAGCTCAAATAATACACTGGCAGACTATTTAAGACTGATTTGATAAGCACCAATTTTCCCGCTTTGTTTAACACCTTAGCTTTCCATAGACTGAGTTTCTCTTCCACTTTGTCTATTATAAGCTTCCAGGTCTTCACTAACCTCGGATTTGCTCCTAAAGATATTCCAAGGTATTTGACTGGAAGGGTGTCCCCCTTACAACCCAATAAGATGCACATATGTTGGACCCACTGCTCATCACAATTAACTGGAATCAAACTGGACTTATCAAAATTAATCCTGAGTCCTGACATCAACTCAAAACATCGCAGAAGTCGCTTGCAGTTCTTAATAGTCTCCTCTTCAGGTGGACAAAACAGGATAGTATCATCCGCAAACTGCAGGTGCGACAATTCTATACTATCAGGCCCAAGCTCGCCACAACACCTCTTGATGAAATTCATGTTGTACGCATCACTACCTGGTACTTTAGTTGACTCGCAGTCCCACACAGCCGCTTTGATCTCTTCAACCGATGGTAGCTCCTCTAAAGTCATAACATCTGCCTCATCTATCTTACCCACCAAACCATCTCTGAATCCTATCATAGGAGAAGCTTCCTAATGATATAAATCCTTGTAGAATTCTTTGATAGCTATCTTGATTCTCACTTGATTCCTGACTTGTCTGCCATTTATTACCAGTTACCAGTGTATCAATCATGTTATTCCGCCTTCTTGCGGAGGCTATGTTGTGAAAGAACCTTGTATTTTTGTCCATCTCCTTCGCATACCCAAATCGAGACATCTGTTTCCAATGAACTTCTTTCCTTACATACCATCTCTCACAACAAGTAACCAACGCCCTTCTTCTAGCCTCCATCATTTCATCATACACTCCATTACTTACCATATCATCAATCTTCTTGATTTCTTCCTCAAACCTTGTAATTTTTTGTCCATCTCACTAAAATTGTCCTTATGCCATCTTCCCAAAGGGATTGTCAGGGCCTTCAGTTTATCCATGAACTGAATATCCCCCAAAACTCTCCCCTCCTCCTTAACCATGCTAAAAAATCCCCCATGTGTAAACCATGAATCAAGACTTCAAAACGACCTTGGGCCTCCCCTCACCTTTTTGTCTTCCACTATTATAGGGCAATGATTTGACAGACCCTTTGGCCCTCCTCGTAACCGAGTCTTTGGAAACTCTTCTAGCCATTCCACAATAACCAGTGCTCTATTTAGACGACTGCATGATCGTCCTTGAAACCATGTATATTTACGATCAGTGAGCGACAGATCCACTAAGTGCATATCTTGTATCCATTCCTTAAACTCTTCCGCAGTCTGAGGTAAGCTAGTTGCACCTTTCCTTTCCTCCACATGTACAATTTCATTAAAGTCTCCCAAAAACTAGCAAGAAACCTGACATAACCCAGCTATATAACTCAGCTCCTCTCAAACATGAGTCTTTTCATCTCTATTATGTGCACCATAGACCATGATAAAAGCGCAATTAAAACTAGACTTTAACATTACTCCTTCAACACACAACCACCTCTCCCCCTTATAGCAATTATTCATTTTAAACACAGATTCATCCCATATTAATAGAAGTCCACCTAATGCGCCATCAGAGCCTACATATTCCCAACCTGAACCGCGATGTCTCGATATTCTTGCAACGTCAAATGTCGTCACAACCTGCCTTTTAGTCTCAATCAGGCCTAACAGATTTAAACTATATTTTGTCTTTAGGTCCTTTACCATTCTCAACTTCCCATCCCCCCGTAACCCTCTAACATTCCAAGCACTAATAATCATTAAAATTTTCTTACACACCTGTTTTTTATGTTTGGGTTTGCACCGTCTCATTTTCTCCTTCTTCTTAGCCAGTGTCCTTTTTCGAGCTATTTCTTTATTTTGTACCTGGAGAATTGCCATAATGTCATCCTCTTCATTGTACAATATAGCACCTGACTCTTTGGCCAGCTCCCAGGTCCTTCCATTTTCTAGTAATTGTTCCTTTAAAATAGATTTCTGTGTGCCACTGTCTTCTGATTTATTTTCGGTGTCCTCATGGCCAGAGTCATCCTCTAAAATGACACCGTGACCATGCCCGCGGACCACTCCCCTCTCATCTTGAACAAGACCCTGGTCCGTGCGGCCTCCAATCAAATTCACGCCTCTCTCCGCGATGACGCCGGCCCCCTGTTGTTCCTTACCGCCATAACCCACATCATCGTCCCTAACTGCTGATCTCCCTGCTCTGCCACCCATTCCACTTCCATCGTTGTCAAGAGTCGTACTCCCACCTGTTCGAACGTGTGCCTCCCCTTTGCGACTTAGTCGGCGTCGTACGTCCATGAATGCCGGAGTCCTACTGTGACTGTCATAATTATGCGTGCCGCCTTCCTCTTCGAAGAAAACTTCTCCCTCAGTGCTAGGGTATTCCCATTCACCCTCTGCAGAACAAGCCCTACGTCGGGCACTCTTGTTGGAGACCCGACCCGCCTGACCCGACACGGGCCCAGGAGCTGCTTCCTTGTTAGCAGCTGGCTTTGGGCCCATCAAGGCCAGCTTTCCTTCCTCAAGTTTCTTGTTGCATATGGCCGAAGGCTTGATTAAGCAATCCTTGTTCTTTTTCCCACTATTGGACCTCCTTGCCAGCCTATTAAGCTCGTAAGTTAAAGTTTCTTCTGAATCTGCCACATTGGTTATAAGGTTCCTTTCCTTAAAATCAGGCAATCCTTGATAATCGCCAGTAACCAAATAGTTGATACGATATCTCTGCAATTGTGACATTTATTGCTATTAACCCATTCATTCAAAATTATGTCTGGAATTTCTAATCTACCCTTGTCTTCTTCCTCCCCCCGTGCTACCATCATCACCATATCTTTGTCTTGGCTTCCTTCACATGAAACTACTATCCCCTGTCTTTGCCTTATATCCAGTCCTGAGGTCTTGCTTGTGTTCCCATGATTCCATTCCACCCCTGTCCCTTCATCCTTACTATTTTCTGGGCACTGCAAAATGCATGCTTCATGACCAACCTCCTTCACCAGAACATCAAACCCACCTGTACCAACAATGATATGGATCCATTCATGAATTACATCCATTACACCAGTATCAATCTGAATACATCCTACTGTGAAAGAGTTACATAATTCTGTCTCTCCACCGCATCTAACCACTTCACCCCCATTGACCTCCTACGTCTTGAAAGTGTCAACCGACCATGTGTACAGCGGAACTCCAAAGCGTTCCAGCCATACTCTTCGGGTTTCACTATATTCTATCTCCTTCCATCTGCATACACTATGAAACAATTGTAGGATACTGTTCATGTTAAAAGTGTACGTTTTCTCAGCATGCACACCACTATCAAAAGTTAAAAGCGTTTTGTATGCTCCCATTTCTCGAACCCGAATGACATTCGGGATGTTCCTCGCAATCACTTCCTTCAAGGAAGAAAAATTAATAGCCTTCGTCGTGACTCCTACAAGACTTCTTTGTAGCCATTCCAAATTTTCTGTCGCCACTGCTACTTCTACCTTCTTCGTCCATCCATATATATGCGGGACCTTTTCAACCTCCTTTATTTTTCGATCCTGTCCAGATAACAACGAATCATTCTGCATTGTTTCCATCCGTGGTTTTCAAGTATTGAGGTTCTGCGTGACATCACTTTCATGTTGTGTGGTAATGTTTGCTGTTTTTGACATTCTTCTGTATTTAGCCTCTCCCACGAAGACCACCTTACATCTCAGCCTCAGTCAATTTATTTCTGTTATAGCTTTCAATGTCCCTCCTTTTATTGTGTATCGAATGAAAGCAAACATGTATATATGTTCCCATATTTTTGTTTTCGAGATAGATATATGTCATTGATGCGTCTCGTCCAGTTGAACAAATAAAAAAAATTCTCTCTTCGATATGTCTTCGGAAAGATTACTCACAAATATGGAGAATGATTCATTCTCAAGCCGGCGATACTCTTCTCGATTCCAAACCCTGGAATCCTTGCCAAGTTCCCTAGATCTACCCCCTTTCTGTGTTTCCCACCCACTCTCTCTCTCTCATTTTATTATATATATATATATGCTTGCTATTTCAAAGAGGTTTATATAAACATGGAAAATAAAAAACAACCATATAAACCTCTTATGATTATTAAGGCAGCTTAAAGCACATATAAATGGTGCTTTAATCATAGTCAATTTGCATAAAATATGGCCGTCATGTTCATACCTTGTATCACATGCGGATGGAAGCTTTGCACCAAAATATAACCAATAAGAATTAATTAAAACGGAAAAATAATTGGAATTTTTTTAAATAAATAAAATAAACAATTTGTAGCGTTTTTACTAAAATGCATCAGATCTCTTATCTTGCTTACATGACGATGTAGCCATATTACATTGTACATGTATTGTATAATGTCTTTATCTCGTTTACAGTATAAATGAGATACATTTAGTGTTATTTCATTTATATTGTTAACGAAATACGACTGGAGAAGGCCTATATATATGTATTTTGTCCACAGCCACAGTCAAGAGCTTATCACTTCCATTTCTTGGCATTTTCTCCCACTTTTATCCTCTTCTAATCATATTTTCGAATTACTTCAAGATTATGGCGTGCGCCAATAATCACGATGCGGACATCAACCAAATGAACGCGACCTGGCACATTGCTGGAGCAGCCAACTTTGAGGTTGGTGTTTTTTGTTTTATGTTTATGTTAAAGCAAAGATGTGTTGCCATACTTAGGATACTTTTGTAAAAGTAGTATACAGTATATGTCAGGTGAATGAAAATATTGTTAGAAATGGTTTAAAGGATATGGTATGATGTTAGACATACTTTAAAATGAATTTTAGTTAAATATTTATTTAGATTTATTTTTTTAATCTAAGTTATTAAGCATATGTTTATTACTTTAGTTATTAATTTTGGTTATTAAAATTTTTTAATAAACTTAATTAAGTAATAAAATGTGTATGTTTTTATTTATTAAATATTTAAGTAAATATTTTTTTTAAAAAAAATTGTTATTACTTAAATTAAGTTATTAAGCTGATGGCGTACTTGTTAGCTATTTAAGTAAATGTTTTTACTTAATATAACTTATAAAGGAGATGCGAAATGATTGTTGTTATTAAAATATTTAACTAAATATTTTATTTAAATTAAATTATACAAACATTTAATAATTTAGTTATTCATTATTTAAGTAAATACTTTTATCTATATTAATTTCTAATGTAAAGTTTGTAATTATTTGTTAAAAAAGTTTACTTATAAATCAAATTAATTTGTTATGTAAACATTTGTTGGTAGAATTTTTTACTTTGAAATTTTTATAGCTTTATACATTTTTTATTCGGATTTTTTATTTTTTACCAAAGGTCTCGCCTACTTCTTCTCAGGAGGGTGAGTCACACACTACCACCACTTGACGCCATTGTCCCCTACCTGCAAGAGGCTGGCTTTGGCGACGCAGTACCACTCAGGAATTTCGTATTTGACAACTCTCTGATCATGGCATTCGTGGAGCATTGGCGCTTAGAGATCCACACATTTCACCTGCTGTGGGGTGAGTGCGCCATCACCCTGTAGGACGTCGCTTACCACTTCGGGCTGCATGCTAATGGAGAGCCAGTGGGTGGGTGCTTTCGTGACTTCCATACATGGTACGAGACCGATGCCTGGAAATTGGTTGAGTGGCTACTCAGTGACATGGCTTCGGGAGCATGTCCGATAGATGCCCGATACAGATGATTCAGCCACCCTCTGACAGTATGCGAGGTGCTACATATTGTTGATGATTGGAGGTTACCTGATGGCTGATAAATCGAATAATCAGGTCCATCTCTTGTAGCTCCCACTACTAGATGACTTCTAGAGGTATCATTCTTTGTCCTGGGGATCTGGAGTTCTAGCATGGATGTACCATTTTCTATGCTCTGCAGCACATTGCTTTATCACAGACATTGCATGATGCACTCCTTTGCTGAACAGGTGTACATGTACCTTATATATGGCAACGAGGTAACTGTTCATTTTGGTTTTACTATTCGTTTTCGCAATTCAATATGATGTGCAATTAAATGAATCGTGATTGTTCTTGCAAATGTTCATATGTTGATCGGCTTGACACAGTAGAGCAGAGACCACCACGAGCAGAGAGTCCTGTGGGATAAGGTAATCGAGTTACCCTTTTATTTGGTTTAACTTGCATAGAAAACTCAAACTTTTTTAGCACCTGTGAGTGATCATTATTTCACTAAACCAATGTAGTTCCTGTGAACGCCATACAACGATCATGCACTGCAGGATATCTGCCTGTTATGGCCGAAAAAAGAGGCAGAGTTAGGGACATGGATGTCTATTGTCCCCCTCATCAGCTTCAACATAGTTGAACTCTACCATGCCGACCGGGTCAAGCGCCAGTTCAATGGCGAGCAGCCAGTGCCAAAAGACCCGGTCAATGTTGACAACTTCCTGACTACCACAGGTAGGGGTGAGGACTTCTGGTGGCCTACCAAACTTCGTGAGTGGTACGATCGGTGGAGGGCTCGGTTTCGGGAGGGATACCAGTACCTTCGGGAACGCGGACACAGGTGGTGTATGGCTATCGTCAGCTCATGCCATAGAATTAAACAGGATTCATATTATTTTCATTGCGATATCCCAAAAAAGTAAATCAAACGATTCCCCTTTTATTCTTTTTTTACTTTTCTTTCAACTTAAATTGAAAGAAATTTTTCTCTAGAAAAGACTTTTTTTAATCAAAAAATAAAGTTCATTTTTAAAAAACATTAAAAAAAATTGTTATTCGATGAATAATGGGTCTTCCTGTAGGAGTCTATGAAACTGACAGTTTTGTTGCATCAAAGTAATGAGTTGAGGCTTCAACCCAAAATTGTTGGCATTCACAGGTGGCACAACAATGCCACTGTCATAAAAGGTGGGATTAGGAATAGTATAAGAACCAAGATTTCTTCTAGGTTGCTGAGGAGCATTGGGAGCATTAGGAGCATTAGGAATGACAACATTGTTATTATTGTTTAGCTCCATGGTGAATTCTTCAGCTTCCTTCTTAGAATTTTCTCTAATACTCTCAGCAGCTCTAAAAGTTCTAGCTTGTTATTGGCATCTTCTAATGGTCCTTTCAATTTTAGGATCAAAATAAAAAAGAAGTTCCTTGTCTCTGTTCCTACTTAGAAACAAACAGAAAATAAGAAAAATTAGGAATCTCTATGTCAGAATGAAGAGAATTCCTAGTAAGGTAAATTGAGTAAAAGAAATAAAATTAAATAAACTAAAAAAAAGTAAGTTTTCGAAAATAAAGGGTAAAAATTAAGAAATTTTTTTGAAAATAATGAGAAAAAATTTAAAAAATAAAATGAATAAAATAAGGAAAAATTATTAAGCAAATTTCAAAATTAAAAGGAGAAAAATCAAACAAATCAAAGCAAGAAAATGTCTAATCTAGGTAATCAAACAACAGGTAGTTGTCAATCACAGTTAATCCCCGGCAACAGCGCCAAAAATTTGGTACGAATTTTGGATACCACAAACTAACCCGCAAGTGTACCAGGTCGTACCAAGTAATACCTCAAGTGAGTGAGGGTTGATTTCACGAGAATTAATGGATCAAGCAATAATAGTTGAGTGATTAAGCTAGTCAGATAAACCAAATTGAGTGTTTTGAGTTCCAATTATCATAAAGCGGTAATCAAAGACTTTAAGAAAACAAACAGTGATTGATTGGTGAGAATAATGTGAAAAAATAATTAAGGCTTTGGAGATATTCAGATATAAGGATTAACAATTCTTATTAACTACATTGATTATGTAAAGATTTAATTGACAACAAACTTTAAGTGATTAGACTCCAATTTCTTGGTGATTTAATCCTCCTCTAACTCAATCAACTGCCATTTTTTTGGTGATTTAATTCTCCTCTAACTTGATTAACCGCCAATTTCTTGGTCACTTAATCTAATTAGAGGATTTAAGTTCAAACCCTAGTTTATAAGCCACACAAAACCTTAAAAATCAAAAGATGATATGATTATATGTCACGTATCACATTAAGTCCAGATAGTTGGAGATTCATGAGAATTCAGTTCCAAGCTGTTATTCAAGTGATGTAACTTTTCCAAAATTCAACAAGAATTCAATTTAGAAAAGAGTTATTTTTCAATATACTCTTATTTGTATGATGAATAATGAAATTGATTCTTGAATGTAAATCAATGCATTAATCAGAAGTAGAAAATAATAGTATTAATCCATCCAAATAAACAGAGCTCCTAACCTTAACAATTGAGGTTTAGTTGCTCATGGTGCGGAAAAGTTCTAGTAGAAAAAAGTGTAAAAGTACGGAAGAAGAGAAGAAGGACCCCTAGGCCAAGATATCTTCTCCTTTTATATATAATCCTAATTGATATAAAATATAATTTTTAAAACCTAAAAATATCTTTTCTTAATTCAAAACTAAATAAAAGATTAAATTAAATCCTAAAGATTTGGTGCAGATTCACGTGGAAGCCCTTCTTTTTCAGCATACTGGTGCCAAACTTGAGCTGGGTGGCGTTTGGCGCCACGTACTTATGAAGCACGAACACATTCCAAAAATTCTGGCGCCAAACGCCAGGATGTGGCATTTGGCGCCACCATGGCAGTGGCATTTATTGATTATTTTGGTCCTAGCGCCAAATGCTGGTGAGGTGGCGTTTGGCGCCACCTTGGCTGCATTGGAGTTGAACTCTGTTCTCCTTTCTAAACTTTGCCAAACTCGCCTGAATGCTACATCTGATCAATCAAATTGAAAAATAACTCAAAGTAGCATTCATGGTGGCTTAATACACCTAAATCTTGATTATTTCAATAATTTCACATGCAAATTCACTAAGAAAAGATAAGAAAGATGCTCACGCATCAATCCGACCCACTAGTCATCCTTGCTATAAAACCAGAAATGACATCCAGGCTATATAAACATAATAAATATTAACAAGAGGATATTTACAAAATGAAACATATTACTACCTAGCTCAGTACGAACATAACTCAGCTTTCCTATCAGAAAATTCTTGTTGTCAAGGTTAGGAGCTCGGCCCTATCACTCTTAGAACAGGGATACTACACACTCTTCTACCTCATCTAAGTCCCCGAGATTGTATTTGATAATATTGGGAAACTCCTAATACAAACTAAAAACGGATTCATATCTTTTATTTAGAAAGAAAGGTCAAACACCCTTTATAAATCGGATCTTAAAAAAATAAGTTTTGAAATCATGAAAATAGTCGTTAAAAATGGATAAAACTTTCCTTTCTTGAACAGCTCGAAAGAAAATTTAGCCTTGTTGTTTGGAATTAAATGGCTTAGTGAGTTGAAAAAGGTAAAAGAAGACTTTGGAAGATAAAGGGAGATCAAGCTCTCAACTTATTAATTGATAAATTTTCATAAAACCCCAAGAATTGGTATGAAGTTGAGAAGGAACAACTTTACAAAGATGAAGAATTTCGGATTCAAAATAAGAAAAAAGAAGAATCACCCCCAGTCTAGTAAACAAGCATTCATACATATACATTAAATGACGCTCCGACTTATCAACTTGGGGGGAGTAAATCCTATC
This sequence comes from Arachis duranensis, assembly GCF_000817695.3. Classification (NCBI taxonomy): domain Eukaryota; kingdom Viridiplantae; phylum Streptophyta; class Magnoliopsida; order Fabales; family Fabaceae; genus Arachis; species Arachis duranensis. The sequence goes on along the minus strand of NC_029774.3, from coordinate 25,665,794 downwards.
CTCAGGGTCAGGAGCTACTATCTCATACTTACCCTTATCCTCCCAATCTTTACATAGCCTATGTTGTCTATGAAAAATTTCAGCATATTCATTATCAGGGACAGCGAAAAAAGCAGTAATATCTACCCATTCTAAATCAAACAAAATTTTAGAAGACACGCTGAGTACTATTGAGCAAAACATAGAAAGCTATACCTACAAAACAGTAAAAGAAAATCGTCATTACAAGCCGGAACACCGAACAAAACAAACATTCAAATAGTTTCCAAGAGTTTGGGTCATCTTCAACAAAATAAAAAATCCCATAATTGTTAATCTCTCTCGCATACATAGCAATTAATCCATCCTATTAGAATTTGAAATGGCGCCGTTATCAGAAGCAAAAGTGGCACCATTTGAGGACACAAAGCAAAGCCTAACATTCAACACAAATTCATAACAGAGAAATGACTTTCAAAAAAAGTAAAATGACAAAGGATACTAATATAGAACAAACCAAGAAGATTATTGCAAGAAAACACCCATAAATATTACCAAGAAATCATTTTTATTCACACAAACATAACAAATAATATCATTAGAAGCACAAATACATTATCCAGTAAAAAACATTATTGCAGAAAAAAATGAAGAAAGAAAGGCCAACCTTGTTAGAAGGTGGAATGAAGGAATGCATGTGACAACAAACATGTGAACGTTCTAAACTTCTCAAGCAAGTACAAATGAAGATTCGAAATAGAATTTTAAGACAGAAAAAATCTTGAAAAGAAAATGGGGTCACAGTGAGAAAAATGAAAAAGCTTTGAGAGAGAAAGATGCAAAAGTCCCATAAGAATAAATAAAAAGAAGAAAGAGAAAAAGGAATTAAGTTTATATAAGACTCTGAGTAAAACGGTAAAGTCACAATCCTTTTAATGACGCATACAGTTGCCAATGTAACAAAAAAGAGTATACAAACGATTACGAAAAGACGCAACATTTTAGATTTAAGAACATGTCGAGTACTCGACCTAGCTCCATGAAAGGCAGTTTATCCGACGTGATAGATCAAAACCATAAGAGATCTAGTCCGACTTCTAAATGCTTGAGTCCGATCTAACAAAGTTCGGTCTCCAGTATGGGCACTATTCATACCTTGGTCCATCACTTAGCTAGGCCTAAAAGGATGGAGCCCAACCTGCTGATATTATCTATATTAAACAAACACCCGACCTCATAGTGGTCGAGCATGGCGACCAGGAGAGTCAGCCTCACTTATCTAAATAAGTAACTAACTCCTATTATCTCTCTTATTCATCTAGAAAGGAGATCCTAACAATCTCCCTAACAAAAGGGAGTAACCGACTCACCACCAAAAGTGGAACTACTCAAAAGGTGGTTATTGACTCTACACTTATAAATACACTGATATCTTTAGGTATATTTCAAACTCAATCTACTAAAAACCTACCTAAAACTCTTGCTAACTTAAGCATCGGAGTTCCTTGTAGGTACCATCCTCTACCTCCTCACAAGGAACTCAGATAGCAGTATCTTGACACCAACAGACGTCGAACGCTGTCCCAAAAGAATCTGGACCTCACGTTCAGGTCCAAAACAACTCAATTTCAGATAATCCTCAGAATAAATATTATTATTCATATTTCAGTAATATTATTATCTTTTATAAATTTATATAAATATATAATACAAATTATAAATAAAATGATATTATTAAAAATAAAAATAGTACTATCTTTTTTAAAATCTGTAGATTAAAAAATCAATTAATAATTGTTTCGTAAAATTTTACATATCTAAAAATAAAAAGTAGTATTTAAAATTTAGAAGTTATGCATCTCAAATTTATATAAAAAGATGTTATGTATTATATACGAATACTTAATTTAGTAATATATATATATATATATAACATCTTTGAATTTATATTACTTGATTATCAATTTTAATTTCTATCATTATTATTTTTTTTTATAAATGATTGCGTATCAAATATATAATATATAATATGATTATGAATTTAATTTATTATGTGCATTGGACTGTATCTTATGCCAATTTAGAACCCTCATACACCTATGTAACTTTATAAAAATGATTCTTTAATAGAGGAAAAAAAATACTTCTTTCTTGAAAAAATCAATCTAAATAATAAACATTAAAAAAGAATTGTTAAACGTTTTGACTTGGCTTATTCTATCATTCAAGGATTATACTACGTGAATCAAGGATTGTTTTAGCATATTCAATTCAATTCAGATTTTAGCATAATCTAGATTCCTTTTAACAAATATTTTGACTTCTTCACTAGAGAGAACTTGTCCTCGAGTGGGTGATGGTGGAGGAAATTTCGATACTTATGTTAACAAGAATTTTAAACATGTTCAAATTGATTGGAATTAAAAAAATATCTGAGTTAAATGGAGTATTTACATAAGTAGGATGGTAACCTAGCCATACTCCCATATCACCCAACTTTGTGATGGTGGGTAGTTACTTCCTTGATAGTAGGGGAGTTATCCCACGTTAGAGTAGCAGCTGAACTATAGAGAATTTCTGAGATAATACCTAACGCGGCCTTACTAGACGTGATTGCATTGAAATGATGTTTCACTTTTTATAACTGTTTGTGCGCTTTTTCAGTTTTCTTGATAACCGTGCGCTGTATTTAAAATAGGGTGAAATTACGTTTATGTTCGACACTATCATATATATTCAAAACCTTTTTTCTCTCTCTCTCCTTCTTTTGTTTTATTATCAAAAACCTTTCTTTTTTTTCCTCATTAAAAGTTCTCTTCTTCTTCATCTTTTTTGCTTCCAAGAAACTCTTTTTTTCACCATCTCTTCTGCTTCCAAGTTTTTTCGTTTCTGTATTTGTCATTGTTATTTCCAAGACTTTCAAACATTCTTTACTACATTTCTTACTATTTGTTTTAAAGTTGAATTTCTTTTCTTCTTTTCTTTTTTTGTGTCTTTCATACTTAGTTGGTCATCTTGGCATATTTTATTGTTGTATCGAAGATTTTGCTTGCTTTCTAATTTCTGAAAGGTGTCCAAGAAAGGGGTTACTTTTGGAGAATTTAGGGTAATAACAAAATTCATTTCCTAAGTAATGTAGTGTGATTACTTTCATTTGAACTTGTGCCTGGGACTTCTATTGCCCCTAAATGGTGTTGTTATCACTCTCGATAGGGCGCTATTTTTGTTTCTGCCTGTCTTTTGACCTCTGTCACTATTGAAGATAGTTTAGTTAATTGTTTTTGCTGTTGGTGACGATACCAACTTGCCTAATGCTGTGACAGACTTCATTTTTTTCACATGTAATTTTTTTTATTGTAGGTATAACCATCTTTATATCTCAATCTATAATCCAAATAATACCTTCTAGGATCTCTAAAGATTTACCAAAACTACATTTGCTAGCCACAAGGGATACTTGGCTTCCTTAATAAATCCTGCTTTCAAGAGTGTCTAAACTTATTCTTATACGACCTGTACTCTCTCAAGACTAAGCTTTTGTCATCGTTGCTATACAGGTCGTGACCTTGGATAAACGGCCAACTTGTGACACACGAGATTAGGTTGTATACCTGACATATCAGAAGCTCTTCATGTGAAGAGATTGACATTCTGTTTAAGCAAGTTAACGAGATCCTCTTTTATCCCTTGTACTAGATTGGCTCCAACATTTGTAATTTTTTCAATCTCATTTTTGATTTATACTTCTATTTTTTCCTCAGGCTGAGGTCTCATGTCCTCTCTTACTCAAACACTATCGAGCTCTATTATATGGACTTCCTTACCCCTAAGGCTACCTCACAAATTTAAGCTTTCATTGTAGCATTTACCCCCCCTTCTCTGATTTTCTGATCTCCTCTTAAGGTGACTATCTTGAGTGAAGAATTTTATGCAGAGATAAAGAGTTGATACTACCGTGACAAGTTGATTTAATGTTGCCTGACCTATTAAGGTGTTGTAAGCTGATGGAATATCCACTACAATATAGTTGACACTCACTGTTCATACCTTCAAACCCTTACCAAAGGTAGTATACAAAGTAATGTATCCTAAAGGTTGAATTGAGGTTTCTCGCATCCAAAGAATGTGTTTGGATATGCCTGCAAATTCTTTTCTTCCAAACTAGGTTTATTGAAAACATGCTTGAATAGGTTGTCTGCTAAACTCACGTAATCTACCAACATCTTGTGGAGGTTGACATTGGCTAGAATCATGATTTTCATCATGGCCAAGGATAACTCCTTTAGCATCCTCTTTTGTGAAGATGATTGTGGAAAAGTTAGGCATTCCTTTATTTTCCACAACTTGGTAGACCTCCTTTAAGTGCCTCTTATGGGAGGATTTGGTTATTTCTCCTGCTACGAACCCACCGACAATGACATAGACATGTCTTTCAGGAGTATTGGTTGGTTGCCCTAGTTTTTCCCTATCCTCCTATTCATGCTTCCTTTTGTTGGTTTCACCTGATCTTCCAACAAGATATTTGTCCAACTTTTCTTCTCTGGTTAGCTTTCCTAACACATTTTTTAAATCGTAGCAGTCGTTTGTGGAATGACCATAAATACGACGATACTCATAATAGTCTGAACGATTTTCTCTTCTTTCTCTGAATTGGCCTTGGTGGTGGCATCTTTTTCAGTGTGGTATATCTCCCTGTAAATATCTACCAAAGACACGTACAAAGGAGTGTTGGAGTGGTACATTATGGGTCTATTCAGATTGTCTCCTTCTTTCTTCTTTTGATCCTTCTTTTTATCTCAGGCCTAGTGTGTATTGTCCCATTCGTTCATATGCTTTCTTATTTGAGTAGTTTATTCCATATTGATATATTTTTCAACCCGTTATCGTACCTCGTATAAAAAGGTTTTGTGCCTCTTTGATATGGACTATTAATAAGTCCCATAATGGCTGTTTAGTAGGTAGATTTTCAATTTTTAAATAATCCTTATTAAAGTTCTTTATGCAAGCTCTAAAGGTATTTCCAACTTTTTGTTTGACACCTACGAGGCTCAGAGCACATTTTGCCTTATTTTTTTAAATTGAAAAACGTATGAGAAAATTTTTTGCCAAGTCGTGAAAGCAGGTGACGGGCCTAGGCGGAAGGTCATTGAACCACTTCATGGTAGATTTGGTCAAAGTGGTTGAAAAGGCCTTGCATCGAGTTGCGTCAAACATATCTGTCAGGTATATATGACTTTTAAAATTGTTTGAGTGATGTCAAGGGTTCGAAGTTCCATCATAAAGATTCATATTCGGGCACTTAAAGTTCCTAAGAACTTTAGCCTACATTAGAGCTGGGTATGCAGGTCATGATCTGTGAGTCAATTCATTTAATTCGCAATTTGCATCATTTAAATCCGTAATTTTTGTGGATTTTTCAATCCATACCATTTAACTCATGGGCTAAATGGGTTGAACCCGCAGTTTAGCAGGCCAACCCATTAGCCCACTTTAGGTATATACAATATTAACAAAAATATATTTATATGGGCTAAAAGTTAATAATCCATTTAAAACTTATTTTTTTCACCTAGCATTTACTTTTTAATTCTTTATTTAGACTTAAAATTGGCATAAATATCAATTTATTGCTATGCAAGATTTGTGTCCTTTTTATGGCCATTTTCTTGTCAATCTTTTAGTCATAGCTCATGAATTTGATAATAGCAATGCAAAAAAAAAAGTAACAAAAAAAATAATTTGTGATTTTGGCTAGCCCGCAAAACCGTGGACCAACGCGGTGCAGACACGGGCCTCTCTCAAAGCAATTCATATATAATCGTAGTTCAACTCCTTTGGGAACTGAAGATCCCTTTTCGGAAGATATCATGCTGGCTATATATTGCGAGCTGATTCAGTTCGGTCCGTTTATATTTAGCCTGTTGTGGTCTAGGATAAACGGATCGGGCTGGCCCGTATACCCACCTCTAGCAAGCATGATATCTTTCGAAAAGGGATCTTCAATTCCTAAACAAGTTGAATTACGATCTTCACGACGTCTTTAGCCTTTGAGGTTGAATTCGAACCTCTTCAATTTTTATTCAAGCTTTCTACAACTTCGTAATTCTCTCCGAAGAAGTCATTTAGACTCAAGATGTCACTCTAACTCGACCTCCAGCTATTTCAAACAGCCTTGATGACCATGAACTAATACCATTATCTCCGTTGCGTTTCTATTCCCTATTCCTTCAGGGGTGTGAATTTGGGAATCTATCCTTCGTCCTCCTAGGTCCGCTCTGTCTCTTTCCTCCTCAGCACCCTTCCATCTTTTCGAATTTTGGATATAAAGGGTGCTCTATCATTATCGAGATAATCTCTGCTATGGGAGTCTGAATCTGGCGATGTACGTCCATCTTCTAGATGAACATTTGCCGTGGTTGGTGTAGATTTTTAGGTTCCCGACAACAACGACAATATTCTGTATGGTTACTTTGAACCAATTGGTTGTGGACCTAGACGAAAGGTTCAAACTCCATTGGACGAATATTCCAACTTGTTCACCAAATAAGAAATCTGTAAAAGACTTCGATATTTAATTTTGCAAGAATTTTAGGTAAGTTAAAGTAAATTAAAATTAAAAAAATACGAGTTAAATGAGTATTTATAGAAATAGGGTAGCAACCTAGCCTCACCCCCATATCTTCCCATCTTGTGATGGTGGATAGTTACTTTGATATTAAGAGAGTTATGGCATATTAGAGTAGTGACTGAGCTGTAGAGGGTTTCTAATGACCTGACTGGGCTTTAGTTGCCATGCAAGTCAAGCCAAACATTATTTAGAGATCCCGTGGCCCGAACAAATTGGGCAAACTAAGCCAAATGTTTTTTGGTCACTTCTAAAATGATCCATTGATGTTGTGGGCTTTTTTAGAAAGCGGACTAGTTTATTTGCATTATACGAAAAGAACCTAATTACAAAATTAAAAATAATGTATAAAACCAATTAAAAAGAAAAAAAATATAAATACCTAACTATAAATTTAATAAAATTATAAAAAATAATTGAATAATTAAAGTATATTTTACATATCCACAAATATAAAATTTAGTAGTATAACTGTATTTACAAAATTATCTTTTATTTAAGAAAAATATTGTTAAAATATTAAATTATTTCCATATTTCATGAAATTTCATTCCATTCATCTTTACGTTGGCTCAAGTCAATAAATATTTGTGCACATATTAAAGAAGACCATAGAGAGACGAAAAGATTGCCTTGCTCATTTCACAAATAATGGTTTATCATGTTACATGTATACAGAAGAGAAAAATCTTCAGCTTTTGTGGCTAAATTTCTTAACTTACCAAAAAACCCCTGATGTTACAAACCTTGAAATGAAGACTAACCAAGGCATATAAACCAAACTAGCTTACAGCATTGACCACTATGCCCCTCTAAAAACCAGAATTGGCTAGCTACACACCTACCTAGCGTGTGAAAGTGAAACTATACATATGGTACAACACTTGTACAAATAAAAGAATTTGAGCACTGCCAATTGTTACAGCTACACCTACAACTACTACTACAAGTAGTACTAATCTTTCACATCTAGCAGTTGTAGTTGAGCCAATAGTAGATTATGCTGCCCTCTGGCTTCTTCTATTTTACTTCTAAGATCTGTTACCTGTAAAATCATAAACCATTTTTTTCGTAGGTCACAGAAGCCAAAACAACTGAACTATTTCATTCTATGCAGTTAATAGAGAATATCTAATTTAACAAACTTCAATTGCATCAGGCAACTATGTTTAGTAAGTATCTTGGGATATAAGTTACAAATATAGAGATATCGAGACAATGGACATAAAGACTAGGTTCCAGGGCTTGAACATGTAACCTTGAAGTCACACAGAGACAACTCAACCATTGCTCTAAGGCTCTCCTTCAAGGATAATAGTATATATGAATGAATAAAATTAGACAGTGCAGATTACCTTAAGATTAAGTTCTTCTTGTATCTTTTCAGATTCCAAACATCTGCAGGGTAAAGATTTAAAAGCATATCAATATATAACTATATTAAAACTCCATTGTGAAAATCAAATTGAAAAAATGGGATAAAAATAGAATGGAGGTTGTATTGGACTGCAAGAATTGATCAAGAATCAAGAAAATCTAAGTTGCTGAGCAACAGCATCCCACGCGATCAAGACCGTTGCTGTGGTGGTAAACACGAAACAGAAGTATACTCACTTTGTCCGTAGTTTCTGGTTTTCTTCCAATAATATTAAGGTCTCTTGGTCTAGCATCTGCTCCGCAGGAGACGGAATAACCTACCATCAAACACACAGGCAGAAGTTGCCATCAGAATACTGAAGTTATCAAAATTGGAGGAATATGGTTTTCAATAAATACATATCATATACATATGAACAAGATGGACCAATTTCAACATAACAAACGAAGTTACTACCGACCTGCATATTCTGAGATAAGCCAACACCTTTAATATTCTCTTCCTTTGCATGCTTTTTCGAATTATGGAGGTCTACCGATTCATATATCTTCCTCTTGTTATTAGATCCTGAACCAAGTCAGAATATACAAATTAGATTACATTAAGATAGTGACGCAGAATCTTGATTATCACATAAGCAGTTACCTTGCTCAGATGTGTTTCGCATGGTTCTCTTGCGTAGTTCAGCATTTTCATTTGCTGCTTTAGCATCAACAGAGTAGGAACTTCTATTGAGTTCGGCTTGTTTCGCTTTAGGAACTGGATATTTTTCGCGATACCCGAGCAATCTACAATGCACGTCCCTACATAAATTTTAAGAGTCCTAGTCATCTCAGATATCAATGCTTAAAAATCGTTAAAACTAGTATTAGCATTTTACATAGTTACTATTTACTCTGTTATTTTCCTGGATAATCATGAATTTTAACACAAGCATAAACACTACCAGTATTCCCATGTCATTTCCTTCAATCGTGCTTCAAGCTTTTGAAACAAAGAAGTTTTCTCAAAATCTTGCTTATTATGAGTTGGCTCAACAAAATCCGCTTGCAGGATACCTAATACAAGATCAACATAATTTATTATGTAGCATATTATGACGACTCGGTGTGTCTCGATAATTGAAAAGAACTTGACACCGCATGGAGATGTTTTACTTACCAACAACTCCTCTGCCTCTACTGTCTAAATAGTTCACAACCTGCCAAAATGGCTGATATTGAAAAGTAGCAATTGTATTAGAGAGAGAAGAGAAAAGCTAGATAATAACTATATGCTACAAACTGGCATGATTTGTCAATGAACCTACATAAGAATTTATTCAAAAGAGAAAGACAAAAGACAACAATGAAGAGCATGACATGACATGACTTGTAATTTCTAATTTCTACATTAGTCTCCATATAGCAGCAGCCAAATTTTTGTCATGATAAAATTGATCTATTTTTAAAAATAGGAGTTTTAGTAAAATGAAAGCTAGGACCATTTGTGAACCAGATAGCAAATAACCAACATCTAGCCTATTTTATTTCACCCCAAATCATGGAGGCTAACTCCAAAAATTAGTTCAGCGAGTTAGCACAACATATCCAACATTCATAGAAGAATTGGTAAAAGATTCCATAAGGAAATCACAACAGAGAAATATATGAACAAATGTGAAACAATTTGGAGTAACTGAGTAAGCACCACATTACACACTAGTATTAAGGGAAAGAAACTCATGCCCTTTGAAAAGTGTACAGCATGTTAACAGTGTTAATTTTAGGTTGAATCAATATACAACTAATAAGTTAAAAAAATTGTGTATTGATCTTCCATTTCCTTTATATCATGCACATAGCTATAACTGTATTCAGCTACACTACGAATATTGAAGACTTAATCTTAATGATGCTTTTTGTGTACTGCTCAAAGTACTTTTTCCCTTGTTTCCTTAACTATAAATACAAGTTAATAATATAATAAAATATGATGTTATTTAGCTCTTATGCACTATAAGAAAATCATTAACTGTTTAACACCATAGAATGGTTAACAACCACTGTTATAACATTTAGGGCGATAATTTACCAGTATTAGCCGACTTTTGTGATATACATTGAAACCGTGCATAATGACTCGAGGAGCTTCCTTAAGGAATCCAACTGTTGTCACAACTGTTGCCTACACATTGAGCCCCAAAAAAGAAATTAAATTATAAAAAAAAGTTGAGTAAATTGAAACAGTATGTTGTAATTGAAATTACCATTCATAAGTTTTAAATTTAGCTGAGACCTTTCATTTCCCTTAACTTTCTATTAGTTTTGTATTTAATATTAAGATAACTTTTATCCCTCAAATAATATTAAGACAGTCAAAAGTAAGATAATAACCTCCACGGTTCCACCAACTTGTGGTTTATACAAGATAAATTCAGGATATTTAAGATCATCAGCAATGTTATGTGGCTGCACAACTATGCCTCTCAAAAACATATGAAAAGTTTCTGGTATCCGCAAGTACAATATTGACATATAAACCTGCAAAACATGAGAATATTAGACCAATAAATTCACCCTTTTACATGGCCACACAAGCATAAGAATAATTTCAAAGTCCAGCATACACGTAAACAGAAACGGAACCGATGAGCAATATGTTTCTCATTTGCTTCCCGCCAGGCAGGAATTGTGTCAATCTTCCTTACATCCCCAGCAATTCGTATATCCTGCATATGAATAGAAGCCCCCTTGTTAAGCAATCAAAGCAAAATTCCAAAACAGTCAGTACAGCAGAAACAAAAAGGACATATCACCTCGGGATCCGTATCAAAATCTAGCTCCAAGTTCCCATCATCATTGAGCCACAAGTTGTAGATAATGACTTTAGTACCATGAGATCCAACGTCATTAAACTGTCGGAATGAAGAATATTTGAACTGAATAAGAACATGCTCATATTTTGAGAGGAGAAACAGAATATCATTAAGAATTAGAGAACAAGAATACAAGAAAATGTTACTAACTATCAAAAACAAACATACTATATGTAGACCAAAAATCAACTGTCAATCAGCCAACCATACGTATTTGGTGCTTATGAAAAAAAAATTGATAATGTTGCTATAAAAACATTTGATTATTCTTCTATGATAGATTTGATTATTCTATTATATCAGGGTTCGTCTATTCTGGAACCTGTTTTTGGTGTTCGTGGAGCATGTTTGTATCAGAAATACAATCAGCATTAGGAAACAAACTAATTTGTCAAACAAATTACTTCATATGGGTACAAGCATTGTTGCATGCTTTATTCCCTTGCTGGTCAACCATATTTTTCTGGATATATGTGAGGATGTGAATCCACTTCTATACATTCTCTTTTCTAATAAAATTACTCAAACAGCTTTTATTTCCTTTTCTGATAAAACTGTGCAGAGACAATTTAATCTCTTTTACAAAATTTAAGCTAATTGAGAGAAACAATCTCCAAAGTTTACTTTTAGCATTACTAGAAAACATAAAATAAATTTAGAAAAAAAAAATCATTTCCATAATATACATAGTATTATTAATGAAATAATTTTAATCTAACAACTTCCAGTCAATAGTCACGGATGAAAGGAAAAATGTAGAAACTAACTTGTCCAAGAAGTTCCTCTTCTGAGGAGTATGGAGACCAGCGCAAAATCAAAGATAAATTGGTGACAAAATGCTCTTTGCCATTTAATATCTCCAATGATCCAGTTGACGAATTAAACTCATAGTTTACCTGATATTGACAAGAACAGATAGTGTTGTAAATACTCAACTAGTAGAATCAACCATTGCAGAAAAGATTCTTATGAGAGAGGAAAAAAATTGATTTAGCAAACAATCAGTGTTCAGAAGTCTCTTAAAAGTCTGCCATAAGCATGTTGCAATAAGGGTCCTTTTAGGATTATTTTTAGGGGGAAAAGAATAAAACAAAACATAAAAGGGACCCTTGGAGCAATCCGTAACAGTTTATGTCTTCTCGTGACCTTTCTGGTCCCATCTTCAAGTTCTGAATTAACCACTGACATTTTGTCAACCCAAGCTCCCTACAGAAACTCCGCCTATGCTACACCTGTGGTACATAGCTGGTCCCAAACCCGGATAAAGGAAGAGAGTAGTGTTAGGTCTTCGACAGCCAACATGAAAACTTAGTCGAATCTTCATGACATGGATCAAAGACTTTAATGCGCTAAAGCTAAGCCGTTGCCCGGAAGCAACACGCTGTATGAGCACGAGCCGCTGCATCGGTTCCCAGGTATAGTGTTAAATGAGCAAGGGTTCACACCTTCGTTCCAGCGTTTCGTGAATGAACGAGGGTAAATAAATAAGCTAGTTCATAAAAAAAAAAAGAAGGTAAAGGTAAAGATCGAAGCAACTGAAGGTTGAGATTTGGGACATAAAATATAGGCATTCTAACAAGAAAATCCATGGAGGTGGTGGATTCCATGACAAGGAGGAAGATTAACATCTTGTGCCTACAAGAAACAAAATAGGTCAGCGCAAAAGCTAAGAAGTTGGATAACTCCGGGTTCAAACTTAGGTATACGAAAAAGGTGAAGAATAGGAATGGGGCCGATATTATCGTGGATACGCAGTGAAAGAATGACCTAGTGGATATCAAGAGAGTGGGTGATTGGGTAATTTCTATCAAACTTGTAGTGGAATGAGGTACTTTTCATGTGATTAACGCCTATACGCCGCAAGCGGGTTCGGATGAGCAATACAAGATATGGTTTTGGGAGGATCTAAAGAGTTTGGTCTAAGACATACCTGCCGGAGGTACGATTTTCTTAGGAGATTTAAATGGTCATGTTGGAAGATAAGTGTTTGGGTATGAAAATACTCACGGAGGTCATGGTTTCAGAGTGGTCAATACCGAGAGTAAAACTATTTATTTTTTCTCAACCTTTGACCTTCTCATCGTAAATACATGCTTTAAAAAGAGAGACAAACATCTTATAACTCATAGGAGTGGCATGACAAGATCTCAAATCGACTTCTTATAGAGAAGAGTCGATCGAAAATTTTGCATTAATTGTAAAATTATTCCGAAAGAAAATTTAACAACACAACATACGATGCTCATCATGCATTTTTGCGTTGAGCAAAAGTTGAGAAAAATATATCATACAAAAAACCCAAGGACAAAGAGGTGGCGAATGAAAGGTGAAAACAAAGTGGAAAGGGGATGTAAGTGTGGAGGAAATGTGGAGGGAGATGGCAAAAGTTACTAGAAAAACATCAAAAGAAAGTTTTGATGAATCTAGAAGGATAGACCAAGAGACAAGGACTCCTGGTGATAGAATGCAAATGTACAAGAAGATAAAAGAAAAAAATGGAATGCTTTAAAGAATGGTCTTTCTGATACAATGAAAATAATTGGAAAAAATATAAGACGACGAGGAAAGAGAGAAAAGTGGCTGTAAGTGAAGTAAAAACAAGAACATATGAGGGTTTCTACTAGTCTTTAGGAATGAAGGAGAAAAATGTATTATAGAATCGCCAAGAGCCGTGAAAGAAAAACGAGAGACTTAGATCAGGTTCAGACATAAAGGATAAAGACAAAAATCAACAAAAAGCGGAAGAGCTACTTCTATGAGTTATTTAATGAAAGACAAAAGATTCTTCCAAGTCTTGGTCGATTATCCATGAGTGAAGAAGATCAAAATTTCGACTACTATCGAATGATTTGAGACTTCGAGGTAAAAGATGCTCTAAAGCGAACGAAAAATGGCATGCCAGTAAGACCTAATAATATTCTGATTGAAGTTTGGAAGGGCCATAGAGAGAGATACTGGTTAACCAAGCTTTTTAATGAAATTTTAAGGTAAAAAAAAAGATGTCAGATGAGTGGAGAAATAACATCTTGATACTTATCTACAAGAATAAAGGGATATACAGAATTGCAAAAACCATGAAGGGAACAAGCTCATGAGCCATACCATAAAGTTATTAGAAAGGATGATAGACACTAAGACGAGAGACACAGATAACAAAAAACCAATTTGGTTTTATATCAAGCAGATCCACCACTGAAGCTGCATACCTGTTAAGAAGAATGATAGAAAGGTATCGTAATAATAAAAGGAATTTACATATAGTGTTTACTGATTTGGAAAAGACGTACAATAGAGTGTCAAGGCAAGTCTTATGGAAGGTTTTGGAAAGGAAACGAGTAAAGATCGCATATATTCATGCAATTAAAGACATGTATAATGGGGTTACTAATTAGTGTGAAGACTCAAGTTAGTGTAACAGAGAAATTTTTTATTTGTATAGGATTACGCTAGGAATCATCCTTAAATCCATACATTTTCACATTAGTCTTAGAAATACTCACAGAACATATACAAGAGCCTATGTCATGATACATGCTTTTTGCCGATGACATCGTCCTTGTGGAGGAGTCAAGAAAAGACCTAAATAAGAAGTTGGATTTATAGAGATGAGCTCTAGAAGTGTATGGTCTGCGCAAAAACCGTAGCAAGACGAAATAGATGGAATGTAAATTTGTTTGCCGAAGGAAAAACCCTAATACATAGGTGAAGATTGAAGAAAACATCCTACAAAAAGTTAAAAGTTTAAAGTATCTTGAGTACATCATATAAATAATAGAGATTGAGCAAGATATAAATCATAAGATACAAACAGGTTGGTCAAAATGACAGAGTGTGCCTGGTTTTATATGACAAAAAAGTGCATTTAAAACTTAGAGATCAATTCTATCGCATTACTATCAGACCGGCTATACTTTATGGTACAAAGTGTTGAATGGCCAAAAAGGAATATGAACATAAGTTAAATGTGACAGAGATGAAGATGTTGAGATCGATGAGTGGTCATACACAATTGGATAGAATAAAGAATGAAGATATAAGAGAGAAAGTCGGAGTAGCACCTATTGTAAAAAAGATGGTAGAATCACGTATCAGGTAGTTTGGACATGTGAAAAAGAGACTAACAGAGCACTCAGGATAGTGGATGAGATGATAGATGAACAAAGAGTGAGATCGAGAAAAACCTAGAAAGACCATCTATGAAATAGTCAAACGAGATAAAGCTCAATAGAGTCGTTTGATCCATGTAGCCAACTCCTTCACTAGGTTTTGTTGTTGTTGTAAGCTCCCTACAGAACCCATGATGTTTTGGCAAGATGTTCTTAACATGATTAACCGGAATTTACCCCTAGAAGCACTAGCATCTCGCATCTTTATCTACAAAAATATGAATGAAGTGTGTAGAGATTGCTCAAGAGCTCCTCTCTTTCTAATGTGTCCTATTGTGTGTAGTGTAGTCTCTCATTCTCTCTAGAAGTTTTTGGAATGCTTGGAACTGTCCGTTGACAATGGACTTGCATCAACATCTCACTAACTTGAAAAGCTTTGGATGCTTTTAAGAAGAAACAATCTTATGTTAGCCCTCAACTTATATGTTTTGGTGTATCTAGTGGCAAAGGAATGCTAAAAAAGAAAAACACTATTCATACATCAAATACTCTTTTAACATCCGTATAAAAATTCAGTTGCTACTAAATAATTGTGTATTTAAATTATTTTTAATTAACAAAACAAAGAGAATGCGGGTTTGTTTAAGAAAATACTATTGTCAAAATGGTGTTTATTATAAAGGGTGTAGACGTAGTAGAGAATTGCTAAAAAATGTTAATGACTCCTTTTCAATCTAACTTTATTTGGAGTATAATTACTATTTTGGCACCCCTTAATTCAAGCAACAAGTTGAAGAGAAGTAGCATTTGAAGCCTATGCATAATATAAATCAAATTCTCTACGTAATAAAAGAAAAATGTGGAATACCACTCACCATGGGTACTACTATTCTGTCAAGCTTTTCTTGCACCAAAAATGTATATGACAGAAGTCCAATGCTTTGCGTCAATATCCTGATGCAGGTTAAAAACAGTAAGAAAAATTAAGCATAGTTTTCACTTTTCTTTTCCACTATAGCTTCAATTTTGATCCCAAAATCACCTTGCCTCACTCTAATGAAAGATCAGAAGGTCTAATGTTTAAAAGCCTAACTAACTTCAGCGTGGATAGATGCTTTAAGTTTTTGTCACATACCCATTACTCATATGCCGACTGAAGACAATGACATCAGCCCCAAGCCTCATAGTACTGGTCTTAAAGCCATTACCATCTGCAACAATAAATCAAAACTTAAAAAAAGAATAAAGCACGAATACGAAAATAGTTGAAGAAAGAATGCCAAGACCCATACACTGCCCAATAGCCAGCTTTGACTTCTTATCTGAAAATCCAAAACTCATGCAATGCCTCATTGCTTCTGGATCCATTCCACCACCATCATCTGATTACCCAATGTCAGTACAAAATCAATAAAAAATGTCAAATGTAAATTTTTGAATTTTGAATCTTACCAAATCATGATGCTCAGGGTAAACATGTTCCTAACAAGACTCAGGCTAGGATTTTCAATAACTAAATTTCTAAAATTGATATGTTCCAAAACCATTGTACCTTGAATCAGCAATGCTGGACTTCCATCCTTTGGATTTGAAGTTTTATCTACAAGGACAAAGGTAGCCCCATTTTGGATCTATCCTAAGCACAAATGGCAAGAATGCAATACAAATTGGAGCATAAAACAAATGTAAAATGTGAGATGTAACACGTCAAATGATGATTTTAAACAAGAAATGAAAAATCACAGCAATAAAGATTATGGTTTTACACCAATCTATGGAATGATAATTAAGTAAAGAACATTGGAATAAACATGAACCTTAAAAAACGTATAGTAACAGTAAAAACCAGAAAAGAAGGATATGTACAAAGGAAATCATTTCTTGAAAACATCACAGTTAATAAAGAATACACCATCAGAAATCAATGCCAAAATAAGTATGCAGCTAGATGACAAAACTAACACAGCATATACAATACTTAAAAATTCATGTAGTTCACAACTGAAACATCAGGAATAATCACCTCATCAACTGCATTATCGAGAAGCTCTGCTATGGCTGCAACCAAAATCAAAGAAAAAGACCAACACATTAAAAGAAAAAACAAAAACGACTATGAGACAAAGGTGGACAATTAAAGTAATCAAAGAGGATGAACAAGTTCATATAAGTCATAAGAAAATACCACCAAATGCCCACTTATGTGAAGTTGCATTCGAGTGAAGGAACATAGGGTGTACATGTAGATAGTTTTTGGCATCTGAAATCAAAGAAAAATATTAGTACGATGAGAAATGAAGAATGAGTAAAATTCTCTGAACTTACAAAACATCAGCATATGTCGAGCTCAAAAAATTGTCACAACTAGCACTAACGTCCACGGAAGAAACTATAAGCTGCATTAATTTGGAAATTACTTTGGACTGTGACTTTTTTACAAGCAGGCCCATCATCGTAAGTCCCAGCTTTCCAAAACTGCCTAGTAAGGGGTGCTGCACAAATGGGTGACGCATAAGAAATGTCTGAATCATCACCTGGTGGCAACCACTGATTAGCTACCAGGCCGTTCCTTGGAATATTAGAGAACATATTATTTTCAGAATCTTGTCGAACAGAATGAATGCGAGATCCATTTCGATTGGCCAGTTGACCTTTATTAGTCGATTTTTCTTGCTTTACATCCAAAACAAGATCTGGCTCCTGCTTCACCGCTATGGGAATGACCTTTTCACTCTCATCATCACTAGATAAATCAATAATTTCTATGCCTCCCATATTTGTCCCTGTAACCAAAGCAAAGCATACAAAGTTGAGTTAGCATTATGAAACAAGAATACAATATAGAGTAACTAAAACAAGAATGTGAGTCAAACAACTATCAACCTGTATACATGACACATTTGACTTTAGGCACACATGCATC
>NC_029774.3:25624034-25647875 GCF_000817695.3 Arachis duranensis | reverse complement strand
TCTTACCAAAAAAAAAAAAATCAGGGGGGGTTCGTTCGCTAGTTACCATTCCCGCATTTATCATATCTTAATATAAGAAACAACTGCTAATAGGTATGTGCAACTTAACTCTTTATGATTCAAATGTGTAGATTAATCCTCAACTTTGTTAAATGTTCAATTCGGTAAAAAAACATGAGTGCAAATTTGAACTTTGGGCCATGTGCCTAGTTGATAATTTCTATGAAAATTCTAATGAAAAAATTTTAAAACATTGATAAAAAATCATAAAGCATGGAACAACATACAAATACATCATGTCCAAGATTAAAAATTAACTAAAATTCAATATCATATCCAAAGTTAAATTTTTAAAAAAGCCTATAAAACAAAGTCTTCAACTTCGAATATTCTCCCATTGCAAAAGTACAACTTCCAACAAACTACTTTGAGTTCTTTGATAAAACAACGAATATATAAATATGTCAACATGCATCATAAACAAAACACTGTTTAAAGTATAAAGACTTAATTTCTCTTGATGGATTTTGACTTCTAATGAAACCGTTGCCCTTCATTAATTGACTAATACTCTTTGCTCAACCATAAAGATTTGTAATTTGTTGAGCTTAATGTGTTCACATATTAGCATCATAAAAATGAATAACAAGTTCCATTAAAAAACACAAAGAAAGAGATAAAACAAGAGATACTGAAGTTGAACAATTACATCAACCTGCAAAATAGATGAAGAATTTATAATACACTATCACGATTTGAATTTAATTTTCTTTTACCAATGGGAAAAAAAAAAAGCACTTCTTTTAGCGCACTACTTTTGGAATTCAATAAGCACATTATATATACACTACATGCACCAGCTACAAAAGCTTTTTTACTTCTTCACTAGAACGACCATTTTATGGCACCACAAACAACAGATACTAAAACAAATAAATTTTCAGATATAGCAAAAGACCAAACATTTATCATGTGAAAAAATATTAAGGGGAAACAACCCTATTGATTGTCCATCTGAACTTGCCTAACCATTCTAACCTCACTAACCCTTAAAATGCACCAAACTAAATTCAAATCCAAATCACAATTAATTCATTGTTTGCACACTTAAAAGACTTGAAAGCTTAAAACTTGTACACATGCACACTAGCCAAGCCATTACCAACTAAGAAGGCTTAGCCACCCAAATAATTTCAAAATAATTTTTACTAGGAGCTCAGGTTAAGATTTAGTTCCTTAATGCTTATTCAGGGGAAAACAAGCACAAAAAATGTCTAAAACAAGCACAAGCATGTTGCAGTTGCGGAAAATCAAGCAAGGTTAAAAGCACAAGCATGCTGAAAATCACCAAGATTCAAAACAAACAAGCACAAAAAATGTAGAATAAACCTTTAGTGCAATAAAATACAAAGAGGGCGAGAGTATCCAATCAGAAGTGGAGGAGGGGGAGGGACAACCGACGGCTGTGACGGCAATGCTGCCGACGGCAGACGGTGGCTTCTTTCACACGGACAACGAGCGACGACGTAGAGCACGGAGCAGCGGACGAGGTGGGGGGCGGTGCAGCGGACTGCGGACACAAGCGGAGAGGAGAGCACGGGAGCAAGGAGAGTGGCGGCGGGTTGGGAGCAGAGAGGTGAGGTGGGGGGATGGCGTACAAATCTACAATGATGAAGAAAGGAAGACACGAATGAGAATTAGGGTCAGGGTTTATCTATATATATGTCATGTGAAATGACTAAAAAACCTATAATAAAAATAAGTTATTGACAATTAAGTATATTTACAAATTTCGTAGATTAGTGGGGATAGGGCAGAGATCACCACTCAGGTACCCGCACCTGCTTCAGGGGAATTTTGTCCCACATCCCCATCCCCGTAGGAAAAATTCTCCCCCTTCGGATCTCCATTTGGGGCGATTCCCGCGGGGATCTCTATGTATCGGAGAGTTTTGTCATCCCTGATGCATTCTTGAATATGCACTAATTTGTTCCCAATCATTGTTAAAGTTAATAGAAAGGTTGATTTGCACATTCAAAGAAAGATGAGTCAATATAATGACTTTTTTCCTTACATTCCCGCACATTCTAACGCTCAACTACTTTTTTCCTTACACAACAATAGAAAAATTGACTTGTTAGGTGTAAAGCATGATCTCCCATCAAGCAAAATGGAATTCCTCCATCAAGGTCCAATTGTTTGAATCACGATGATCCGAGGAAAACCTATCCAGATAGCTATATCGGCAACGTTGTCTTCAAAGATAACTTTGGTGCTCTGAGCCAATAAGCAATTCCCTTTTTTTCCATAATTTCCAACAACAAGAGCCTTTCCTCTTATTGATGCCACCAACAACTATTTGAGCTGTTTTTATTACTTTCAACTCTAAGCATAACATGTATTAATTCTAACAGGTGCATGGCACTATTAAAAAGCATAATTAGAAACCAATCAAAAGGCATGGGTCCTCAGGGTTAGTAGTATCGACATCGACATTTAAATAAAGTAGTTAAGGTATCAAATAACAATAAACAAACAAAGGCCTTGGAACTATTAGACAATTAAAGAGTGCCTAATTGCAACCAAAGATTTCACTCTAAAATTATATAAGAATACACGTAATTGCAAATATCTATTGCCAGAATTGTCTCTTCACCTAGTTCTTTATCTAACCAATGGTTTCATAACTTCAACGAAATGAACATGATCTTTGGGTCGAGGCATTTTCCCTTCTTATCTTGAAAAAGTAAAGGCATGTTGCATTCTTAAGTAAATAACCAACTTCCGGCTAACCAAGCATCTACTGTCTTGTCGAACATACAAGAGATAAGACGGCAATATTCCCCACTTCTACACTAACTATACCCTTTCGCCTAATCTTTAGATCCTAGTTGAACCTTCGTAGACAAACCATTCAAACATCACTCACATATGTTAGGCAATTGCTTTTTACTTGAATCAAATCTTTGATCTTCTGAGTAAGCACAAAATTAGGCTTCTACCTAAATGTGCAATAAGGGTATGCCACAATTCCTTCTAGAATCAGAATATGCATGTATTGATAATAGTCTTTAGAAAGTGTGGCATGGATAATAACATAGTTTTCAAATGCAATCAACTTTAGTGTTATTGCTAATTGCAAAACACACTTCTAACATTCTACTCTATCATAAAACAGCTTATGAATTTCAATTAGTTTCACTCCCACATAGCTTGGGTGTCATTTTTATAATAATACACAACAATTCATAACTAAAAGTTGCCAACCGTTGAATGAATTATGATTGGTATAATTAGGAGATGCATAAAAATGGTCATAGTTCCCCCTTATTAATAACTTATTCCCAATGATTGGTCAGATAGCAAGGGGAACAAATAGATTCAACCAGGACAGCTTCACTCTTTAGTTTCACCCTTTCAACCACTCTCCAATCCAACGAAAACTACCAACAACCATCCCCTTGCCACAAACCCCTTCTCACCACTAGTCATATTTGCCATGGCAAGACATACAGAGCAACACCCTTTACTTTACAACAATGTTGATAAAGTGTTGTCCATATAATTATTTAAAAATTATTTAAATATAAGCAATTACTTTTAAAAATTATTTAAAAATTATTTACAACAACCATCCCCCTTATTAATTACTTAATCGGATTTGGTTCTCCGCGGATATTTTTTGAAAAAATTATTTAAAAAAAAAACAGAAAGATGATCCTCAATAGTTAACAATTTCTAATCACCAATAAGCAACAATCGAACACAATCCTACATAAGTAACAATATAATTAACAAAGTACCACACAATTACATTTACATCAACAATCAACAATAAAACTCAGAATCCATATTCCATACAATTACATTTCCATCAACAATCAACAAAATTAATAAGATACCATCATCAATTAACAAAATTACATCATACAAATTGACACGAAAAAGAAAATCACCTAAGAACTGAGAAGCCTCAGAGTCACAAACTCATAACCATCATAATCATAAAAGTTTATTCATGAAAAAATAAATATAACTGAAGTAGCAGAGGAGGATTGCCTACCGGCAGAGCAACGGAGAGGGAGGAACGGAGGTGAAGAGGCTGACGACGGCAACGAAGATGATTTTCCTCTGACGCGACAAAGACAGCGACGATTCTGCCTCTGACGCGACGGTGCTCCCTCTGACGCGACGATTCTCCTCGGCTGTCTCAGGAACAACACGACGACGTCCTCCTCGGCTGGGTCAAGCATGCGATAAGACGTTCTCCTCGGGCATGTTTCTCAGGCGCGCGACGACAGTGCTGCGGTGACCTTCAGAGTGAGAGAGGGAAGCAGTGAGAAGGAGGAGCGCGGCGGCGAGGAAAAAGGAGGGTGGTGGACGGCGGTGAGAGGAGAGAATCTTTGAAATGTTAGGGTTTGAATGAGAGGAAGTGGGTGAAAGCGATACCAATTTGGGAATTTAGGTTTCATTGAAATTTATATTTATAAAAAGGGATATTTTAGTTATTTTAATATACAATATTATAGGCATGTTTGGGTGAGCTTTGGACTTGTTTGGGTGAGTTTCTAAGAAAATATATTTTTTTGAGTTATCTTTTTTTAAAAAATCTTATGGAAAAGTAAAAGTAATTTTATGTTTGGATATCTCATACAAAAAGATCTTTTTATTTATCAATTATGTTTGGGTATAACAATATAAAAGTATTTTTTTGTTTATTTATTACATGAAAAACATCTTTTTTTAAGGAAAAAAATCTTTTAAAAAAAGATGTAAATTACAGCTTCTCAAAAAAGATCTTTTTTTATTTTACTAGTGCTTTTACTTTTACTACTAGAAATTTGCCAAACACGTTAAAAAATTAAAAAAGATCTTTTTTCATTGAAAAAAGATCTTTTTTTAACAAAATAATGGCGCTCAAACATGCACTATATGTATCTTCATGGGATAAAAATTTTTATTTTTATTTTTATTTTTATTTTTATTTTTATTTTTATTTTTATTTTTATTTTTGTCTTTGTTCCGTTTATTATACGATTTTTTTGTATAGTTATCAAAATCGAACGGTTTTTATTTTTTCACATAATTATCAAAATATTAAAATTGGACGGATTTTATTTTTCGGTATAATTATTAAAATTGGACTGGATTAACTGATATGTGATTGTGATCGAATTTGAATGAAAAAGAGTGAGTGAGAATAAGGCTAATTTAGGGAGATTTAGGCTAATTGGTTACTATTTGGGTAAAAATTTTAAAATTGATGAATATGCATTTCAAACAAAAATCTTTTTTATTACTACATATTTTTCTTATCATTAAACTATGTTATCCTTTATTATTTACTTGTTAGTTATATAATAAAAGGGTTAAGTATGATTTTGGTCCCAACGTAGAGGCTAAAAATTTATTTCGTCTTCGACCTTTTTTCTGCTACAAAATGGTCCCAAATGTTTCAATTTGTTTTAAAATCATCTTTTTTACCAATTTTATTTTTTTATTCCCAAATTACCTCTCGTTAAGGGAGGGAGGAGGGGGAGGGAAGGGAAAAAAGAGGAAGGAAAGCCTCACTGCCGCACCTTTTCGCAACCTCAATTGGGAACGAGTCTTTCAGCCTCTTATCCACCCACCTCCTCAGCGCCCCCTCACCACCGTCCCCTGCCGCCCTCGCAACGTCGATCACAGATGTCCTCACGAACTCTCCACTCTTCTTGTCGTACCTGAACTTCAGCGGCTCCTCCCCGGAGAGAAGCTCCAGCATGACCACTCTGAACGCGTACACGTCAGACTTCTGCGTCGCCACGCCGGTGGCCTGAAATTCCGGCGACATGTAGCCTCTCACTCCCTCGATTTGCATGCCAGAACCACCCGATCGTTTTAATTTTTCGGGCCTCGCCGGGGAAGGAGATGCCAAGGGTTCCTCCTCGATTTCTCCCAATTTCGCAGCAGCGACATCGCTTTCCTCTTCCAGGATCTCACCGCAGAGCTGTGCGGCACCAAAATGACAAACCCTAGCATTGAAATTAGGGAAGCCACTACTCGCCTTCGCTGTCGACCTCGTCTCGCCGCACCTCCTCCTCGCCGCTCGCATTGCTACCCGCGTCCTTGCCGCTGCTCTATGACCCTCACCGCCTGCCGCTTCTTCTTCTTCTTCTTCTATTCTGCTTTTGCTTTGATTATGTTGTTGATTTTTTATTATTGTTGTTTCTGGTTGCTTCTGTTTCTGATTGATTATATTGTTTCATTATTGTTGTTGTTGTTGTTGTTGTTGTTGTTGTTGTTGTTCTGTTACTGTTTCTGCTCCTGTTTCTTCTGTTTCTACTTGATTCCATTGTTGTTTCATTGGTGATTCATTGATGTTGTTGTTGTTGTCCTGCTGCTGCTTCTGTTTGATCAATAATTGTTGTTGCTTCTGGTTCTGTTTCTACTTGTGCATCTATTGGTGCTTCTGTTTGTACTTCTGTTGGTGCTGCATGATTTTGGGGAAGAAGAAATAGGGACATTTTGCTCCGAAGGACGGTTTTAAAACAAACTGAAACCTTAAGGACCATTTTGTAGCGAAAAAAGACCGGGGACGAAATAAATTTTCGACCTCTACGGTAGGAATCAAAATCATACTTAACCCTAATAAAAACATACAATAATTTTGTTAGATATTATTTTAATTTTATACTCATTTATATTTAAATTAATTATATTTTTTATTATTCAACATTATTAATATAAATATAAATATTGTTAAACATGTATGTTCCGGGGGTTACCTGAAACTGTAAGTCGATCTCGGATGAGATCTTCTGTGCTGGTCGAAGCCGACGTGTCCAGCAGGTCTATAGCGGCCGAAGCTGGTGTGTCCGACTTGTGGAATTGAGAATGCTGCTAATCCATTGTCACCGAAGGATGAGGGGTACCTGTAAGGGACTTCGATGCTTAAGTTAGCAAGGGTATTAAATAGGTACTGAGTAGAATCAGAGTATGAATTATACCTGGGTGCTCCAGTGTATTTATAATGGTGAGATGTGACCTTCTTTGGATAAGATAAGTTAGTTATTTTATCTTATCTTATCTTTTGTCGAGGTCAGCTTATCTTCCATGGAACCGCCCTTATCTCTATAGGCTTGGGCTGCCTTTGGATCGGGGTCATATTCCTTGAGTTGGGCCCTTCTTTGGGCTTTCCTGTCGATTTGGCCGAGTTCTTTACGAAGAAGTCGGTCCGCTTGACCTAAAGAGATCGGTCGCTTTGCTACTGAACATCCCAGCTCAGACAGCTCGACCCAGGGTATGAACAGTGCCCTGCTTGAGCTCGGTCTTCTTTTTTTTTGAGGTCGAGTCCTTGACTTCGGTCCTTCTCTAGTGAAGCCGAACTCAAGCATTTTGTCGATTCCTTTGTAGAAGCTTTTTGAATGTGGAACGTTTCCTCTAAAAGCGCGCGCTTTTATATCGGCGCTTTGGAAACATGTGAGGGTTTAATGCTTTCATTAATTTTAGCATTAATTGCCCCGTTTTCCTTTGGCTTTTTACTTTGATTTTGAAAACCCAAAAACGGTTTCTCTCCTTCGCCCTTTTCGTAACTTCTTTTCTCCGCTCCCTTTGCTCTCTATTTTTCGTCTGCGCTTCTACTTTCTTGTGTTGCGGCGTCGCTTGTCGTTTTTTCTGGAGCTTCTGTTTTCGCCTGGAGTTTTACAGTTTCGCTTTTCTCCCTGCGACATTGCTCTTGTTCGCGTTCTTTCTTTTGCTTGTGAGAGGGCGTTTCCAGATTTCGTCTTCCATCTTCAATTTCTTTGAAGCTTGCCGCTCTTTCAGGTTGGTACTAGCTTTCTTGCTTCTTTCGTAGCTTCGTCTTCAGTTTTTAGGTGAAGCTTTGATTTTGCATGTTTGAAAGTTTGAATCTTTTCGTGGTCTTGTATTTGCTTGTCACTGTAACATGTTTTTTCTGTCTTTCTTTTATGCATTCTCTTGGCATTTCCGTCGAGGCTTTCTAGGGTTTTATTGTTGCTTCTGGTTGTTTCCTTCCTCTTATTGGGATTGTAACTCTTTGCTGTGGCTGATTCTGTATTTGCAGAGATGTCAAAGAACAATGACCCCATGAGGGCCTTTAAAAAGGCGAAGAAGGCAATTGCTGCTCTGAACATCTCAGCCAAGGTGGCCGAAGAGGGATCTTCTCAGGCCCCCGTGAGGCCTCCTGTGCCGAGTTCTCCCGGGTCGAGGAAAGCAATTCCTACTCCTCGGTTTCGTCAGGTCGATCCTCCACATACTTCTGCCGCTGCTTCTGGTGCTCCTTCTAGTAAGAAGCAAAAAACAACTGAGCCTTTCAACCTTGATGCTCCCGACTTTGATCCGATCGAGTTTGTAGATCAACAAATCAGTCCTTATGGTGCCCTCTCTATGGATGACGTATCACTTCTTCATCATTTTGATTATGTAACTCGAAGTGGTATTAAGTTGGCACACATGGGAGCGGCCCTGTATCGAACTGCTCAAAGTCTTCCTCTTCATGCCACCAAAGCTTTTATGGAGGAGGCCAAACAGGAGTTTGATCGGATAAAAGGCTTGAAGGAGGAGCTCGAAGTGAAGGTGGCCAAGTTGAAAAAAGATTTGGCGAATGAGAAGGTGAGTTCCCTCTCTTTGGCTGCCTCTGTGAGGCTGGCTAAGGACACGGCACTGAGGCATAAGGATAGCTATGTCACATCTTATCGGGAGGGAATGCGTCTGAAGGAGGAGTTGGAGAACGTCCGAGCTGATTACTCCGAGCTTGAAGGTCATCTTGTTGACAGTGTAACTACTGCCTACGAGAACCTGAAGGAGTAGGTTCGAGTTATTGCTCCTAAGGCCGACCTTACTCTCTTCAGCCTAGACAATGTTGTGAGGGATGGTAAGATTGTCCCTGATGACCAGGATGATGATGATGCTAACCCTCCCCCAGTGCCTTCTGTCAAAGTGTCGACCTCCTCGGTTCCTCCCGTTACGTCTGATCCGGATTGCCAGATTCTGAACCGGGATGATGGAACTGTAGATGTTGTGCCTATTCAGACTTGGCCTCCTTCTCCCCGTACTGATGCTGCCGGGAAGGCTCCAGATCTTGGTTGACCTCCTTTTTTAAGTATTTGTGTAAATAGCCCGGTTTGTGGGCTTTGAACTCTTTTTTGTAAATGATGTTTTGTTGACTGTTGATACTCCAGTTGCTACTTTTAGCAACTTTATTTTGAAAAACAAAATGGTTTTTCTTGCTCTTGGGGTTGGCTTCAAGCGGCTTGTTGAGTCTTTGTTTTATGGTAACTGCGATATGCTTGCTTGCAGCTTTCTTTAGCATTTACCTGGAATTTTCAGAGTTGTTTTTTATCCATCCTCTTTTGATTGCTTTTGTGGCGAGGTCAAGGTCTATCGGGTCGAGTTATCTCCCCTCTGTTGGTTAAT
The DNA here is from genome assembly GCF_000817695.3 of Arachis duranensis. Classification (NCBI taxonomy): domain Eukaryota; kingdom Viridiplantae; phylum Streptophyta; class Magnoliopsida; order Fabales; family Fabaceae; genus Arachis; species Arachis duranensis. The sequence goes on along the minus strand of NC_029774.3, from coordinate 25,638,461 downwards.
TTTCTCAATTGATCTTTTTCGAGCAACCCCTTGGGATTACTTTTTATAACTTTTTGTAGCTTTAGTCCGACTTCTTCATGTTGGTCCCCGTTTCGTTACTAGGCGATCCTTTTTCTTAGATCTTGTTCATATCTCTTTTGAGATTTTACCTTTTGTAACTTTATCTTTTTCGGGCCGACTTCGTCATGTCGGACGTCGTTGAGTTTACTCGATAATCCTCTTTCTTGGACCTTTGATCAGGTCTTTTTCAGGGATTTATCTTTTGTAACTTTATCTTTCCGGGTTGACTTTGTCACGTTGGGCTCTGTCGAGTTATTTGATAATCCTCTTTCTTGGACCTTGTTCAGGTCTCTTTCAGGGATTATTCTTGTTTTGTAGGAGTCGATCTCTTTTAAGTTGTTTTTGTCATCCTCTTTCTTGGACCTTTGTTAGGTCTCTTTCAGGGATTACTTTTACAACTTGTCTTGTAGGAGACCGACTTCGTTAGGTCGATCTCTTCTAAGTTGATTTTGTAATCCTCTTTCTTGGACCCTTGTTAGGTCTCTTTTAAGGATTACTTTTACAACTTGTCTTGTAGGAGACCGACTTCGTTAGGTCGATCTCTTCTAAGTTGTTTTTGTAATCCTCTTTCTTGGACCTTTGTTAGGTCTCTTTCAGGGATTACTTTTACAACTTGTCTTGTAGGAGACCGACATCGTTAGGTCGATCTTTTCTAAGTTGTTTTTGTAATCCTCTTTCTTGGACCTTTGTTAGGTTTCTTTCAAGGATTACTTTTACAACTTGTCTTGTAGGAGACCGACTTCGTTAGGTCGATCTCTGCTAAGTTGTTTTTGTAATCCTCTTTCTTGGACCTTTGTTAGGTCTCTTTCAGGGATTACTTTTACAACTTGTCTTGTAGGAGACCGACTTCGTTAGGTCAATCTCTTCTAAGTTATAGCAATTCCTCTTTAATAGTGTTGGCCAGACCTCTTTCCAGGGATTTGCTGATAACTTGGGTTGACTTGGTCCGACTTTTTAGTGTCGGCCAGTCTTTTTAAGTTATTATATAGCAATCCATAAGATCTCGTCAGGTTCTTTTTTGGGTTCACTTTCGATAACTTCTTGCATTATTCTATGTTTATCTTTGCCGATTTGTAGATGGTGGTTTCTGTCCTGGTTTAACCAACCTTTAGGTGAATCGCATTTTCACCTTTGTCGGTCGATCATTCCTATCGAGATCGTACAGTGAATCTGTTCTTCACTTTCTGTTCGATTCGTTGCTTTATAATCGGACGATGAATGCTTCAGATTAATGCGTCTTGGGAATTTGTAGAATATCTGAAATGTATTTTATTTAAAGAAAGTGCAAATATATACAGGCAGGAGTATTTCATACCCTTAAGTCGGATTAAATCTCAATCTTGACGCCTCATTAAAAAACCTTTTCAGGAAAAAGAGTGCATCTTGTGATGAGATCTTTTACCTTTCCTAACTATAGTACCTTCTTAGGTTACAAGCGTGCCATGATCTGGGGAGTTCTCATCCCTCGAGTTCGGACAGTCTGTAGTAGCCCTTCCCAAGTACTTTTGTGACTTGGTAGGGTCCTTTCCAGTTGGCTGCCAGCTTTCCTTCTCCGGGTCGAGTTGTTCCAATATCATTTCGGATTAAGATGAGATCATTCTCAGCGAAACCTCTTGGCACTACCTTTTGATTATACCTGGAAGCCATTCGCCACTTTAGTGCTTCTTCTCTGATCCGAGCTTTTTCTTGGATTTCCAGAAGTAGGTCGAGCTCTTCTCTTTGAAGTTGAGAATTGGTTTGTTCATTGTAGTGGACTACTCGGGGAGACCCTTCCTCGACTTCTATTGGAATCATTGCCTCCACTCTGTATGCTAATCGAAATGGTGATTCGTTCGTAGTAGAATGGGGGGTTGTTCGATACGCCCATAGGACTTGTGGAAGTTTCTCGGCCCAAGCCCCCTTTGCTTCTTGCAATCTCCGTTTCAGCCCGGCCAATATGACTTTGTTGGCCGCTTCGGCTTGTCTATTGGCTTGGGGATGCTCGATGGAGTTGAACTGATGTTTTATATTCAAGTCGGCCACTAGTTTTCTGAAGCCTGCATCTGTGAATTGGGTGCCATTGTCTGTGGTGATGGAGTATGGGACCCCAAACCTTGTAACGATGTTCCTATATAGGAATTTCCGACTTCTTTGAGCAGTGGCGTTGGCTAGGGGTTCTGCCTCGATCCATTTCGTGAAATAGTCTACCCCTACTATGAGAAATTTTACTTGTCCCGATCCCTGTGGAAAGGGTCCAAGAAGATTGAGTCCCCATTTTGCAAATGGCCAGGGTGAGGTCACGCTGATGAGTTTTTCCGGCGGGGCGATGTGAAAGTTGGCATGCTTCTGACATGGTAGACATGTCTTTATAAATTCTGTAGCTTCCCTTTGTAGAGTTGGCCAATAGAATCCCGCCTGTAGTACCTTTTTGGTGAGAGCTTGCGCTCCAAGATGATTGCCACAAATGACGCTGTGTACTTCCTCCAAGACTTCCTTTGTGTTGGAAGTCAGTACGCCTTTAACAATGGTATTGAGATCCCTCTTTTGTACAGTGTGTTGTTTATGATAGTGTAGTATTGTGCCTCCCTTTTTAACCTCTTTGCCTCTTTTTCATCTGTAGGGAGAGTTTCTGTTTTTAGGTAATTAATTATGGGGGTCATCCACCCTTGATCCCGACCTGTTGTGGCTAGGACTTTTTCTTCTTCCAATATTGATGGGTTCTGTAGTACTTCCTGGATGAGGCTTCTATTGTTGCCCCCTGCTTTGGTGCTGGCTAGTTTTGAGAGTGCGTCAGCTCGGGCGTTCTGCTCGCGGGGTATGTGGCAGATCCTATATTCCCCGAGCTGTCCGAGCTGTTCCTTGGTTTTATCCAAATATTTTTTCATAGTAGGATCTTTGGCTTGGTAGCTCCCTGTTATTTGTGAGGTAACGACTTGTGAGTCGCTGTAGATGTTGAGTTTTCGAGCTCCAACTTCTCTAGCCAGCTTCAAGCCAGCTAATAACGCTTCGTATTCCGCCTGGTTGTTTAAGGCCGGGAATCCGAATTTGAGGAAAAGCTCAAGTTGGGTTCCTTGGTTGCTTTCGATTATCACACCTGCACCACTTCTGGCTTTATTTGAGGAACCGTCCACATATATATTCCACTCTATGGGGATCTCCGGGGTGTCTGTGAATTCTGCAATGAAGTCAGCTAGGTATTGTGATTTGATGGCTGTCCGCGCTTCGTATTGGAGGTCGAACTCGGACAACTCGATTGCCCATTGTAGGATTCTTCCTGCTAGATCTATTTTCTGCAATATCCCCTTTATGGGCTGGTTGGTCCGAACCTTAATGGTATGCGCTTGGAAGTACGGGCGAAGTCGTCGGGATGTGAGTATGAGAGCGTAGGCAAACTTCTCTATTTTCTGGTAGTTCAGCTCTGACCCCTGCAGTACTTTACTAATGAAGTAGACAGGTTGTTGCCCACCCTCGTCTTCTCTAATTAGTGCTGAGGCTATTGCTCGACTTCCTACTGCGAGGTACAATATGAGTGGCTCCCTTTCTCGTGGTCGAGATAGGATAGGTGGCCGTCCCAATAATTCTTTGAAGTCTTGGAAGGCTTGTTCACATTCCGTTGTCCACTCAAAGTTCTTTCCCTTCCTTAAAGTAGCGTAGAAAGGGAGGGATCTTATCGCTGACCCTGCTAGAATTCTGGATAAGGCTGCTAGTCTTCCATTGAGTTGTTGTACCTCTTTGACGCAGGTTGGGCTCTTCATGTTGAGTATGGCCTGGCATTTATCTGGATTTGCCTCGATTCCTCTTTGTGTGAGCATAAAGCCCAAGAACTTACTGGCTTCTACTGCGAAGGTGCATTTAGCCGGGTTAAGTCGCATGCCATGCTTCCGTATGGTGTCGAATACTTGAACCAAGTCGGACAGTAATGTTTCTTCACTTTGTGTCTTTATCAACATGTCATCCACGTAGACTTCCATGATTTTTCTGATGTGGTCTAAGAAGACCTTATTTATTAGCCTTTGATAAGTAGCTCCCGCGTTCTTAAGGCCGAAAGGCATTACGATGTAACAATAGTTTACTTTGGGTGTTAGAAATGGGGTTTTTTCTTGATCCGGTGGATACATTGGGATCTGGTTGTACCCCGAGTATGCGTCCATAAACGAGAGATACTTATATCCCGATGAGGCATCTACTAGAGCATCGATGCTTGGTAGTGGATAAGGGTCTTTTGGGCAGGCTTTGTTGAGGTTGGTGTAGTCAGTGCACATTCGCCACTTCCCATTTGACTTTCTCACCAAGACGACGTTTGCTAGCCATAGTGGGTACTTAACTTCTCTTATGAACCCTGCCTCTAATAGTGCTTGCACCTGTTCTGCTACAGCCTGAGACCGTTCTGGCCCGAGTTTTCTTCATCTTTGTTGTACTGGCCAGGATCTCGAATAGACTGCCAATTTGTGGCTCATCAGTTCAGGATCTATGCCTGGCATGTCGGCAGCTTTCCATGCGAAGAGATCAACATTATCTCGTAGAAACTGTATGAGTGATTCCTTTGAGTCTTCTTTCAGGATCGTGCCAATATTAGTTGTCTTATTCGAGGTGTCTCCGATCTGAACTTTCTCTACTTCACCTTCGGGCTGTGGACGGAGTTCTTCTCGTCTCTAAACTCCGCCAAGTTCGATTGTGTGGAACTCTCCACCTTTGCCTCTGAGGTTTAGACTTTCGTTATAACAGCAACGCGCCATCTTTTGATCTGCTTTTATTGTAGCTATCCCTTCTGCAGTTGGGAATTTTATACATAGATGTGGAGTTAAAACTATTGCGCCGAGTTGGTTTAACGGCGTCCGACCTATTAAGGCATTGTAGGCTGAGCTTACGTCGACCACGATGTAGTCTATCTTAAGTGTTCTGGACTGGTTCCCCTTTCTAAAGGTTGTATGTAGCGATACGTATCCCAGTGGTTGTACTGCGATATCCCTAAGTCCGAACAGGCTGTTCGGATATGCTCTTAGCTCTTTTTCTTCTAAGCCGAGCTTGTCGAAGGCAGTTTTGAATAAGATGTCGGCGGAGCTTCCTTGGTCAATTAATGTACGGTGGAGGTTGGTGTTTGCCAGTATGATAGTGATGACCATGTGGTCGTCATGTCCCGAGATGATTCCAGATGCGTCTTCTTTGGTAAACGTGATTGCTGGGATGTCTGGTGCCTCCTTCTTTCCTTCGACATGGTATATTTCTTTGAGGTGTCGCTTGCGGGATGATTTGGAGATTCCTCCTCCCGCAAATCCGTCGTGTATCACGTGGAGGTGTCTCTCTGGTGTGCGAGGTGATCATTCAGACCGTCCGACAACTTCATCCCTTCTTCTTTTTCTTCGCTCTTCGTCCCGATTGGCCAAAAACCGATCTAGTTTTCCTTCTCTTACTAATTTTTCTATGATGTTTTTCAGGTCGAAGCATTCGTTGGTGGAATGTCCTTGAATTCAATGATACTCACAGTATTCGTTCCGATTCCCTCCTCCTCTTTTGCCTTTGAATGGCCGAGCTGGGGTATTTTTTCTGTATGGCAGACTTCTTTGTAAACATCTACCAAGGATACCCTGAGAGGGGCGTAGTTATGATATTTTTTTATTTTCTCCCCGGAGCGATCTTTCTTTTTCTTGGATTCTTTATCTTTATCTCGGTAGGCAGAACCGAACCTCGAGGCTTCCCCAAGTCGAGAATTCTCCTCCATGTTGATGTACTTCTGCGCCCGTTCTTGTACTTCGTCCAGGGATGCAGGGTACTTCTTTGATATAGATTGGCTAAACGGTACTTCTCGTAGGCCATTTATGAGGCCCATAGTGGCAGCTTTTGTTGGTAGACTTTGTATGTCCATGCATGTTTTGTTGAATCTTTCCATATAGTTACGAAGACTCTCCCGATCTCCTTGCTTGATTCCTAGTAGGCTGGGTGCGTGTTTAGCTTTGTCTTTTTGTATGGAAAATCTGGCCAGGAACCTTTTGGCCAGGTCGTCGAAGCTTGAGATGGACTTTGGAGGTAGGTTGTCGAACCATCTAATGGCTGTTTTGGTAAGAGCTGTTGGAAAGGCTTTGCAGCGAACTGCATCCGAGGCATCAGTGAGGTACATTCTACTTCTGAAATTACTAAGATGATGGTTGGGGTCCGAGGTGCCGTCATACAGAGTCATATCCGGAAGTTTGAAGTCTTTTGGGATTTTGGTCTTCATAATTTCCCTGGTGAATGGATCTTGATCCTTGCGAGGGCTGTCCTCTGGAGTGGATCGAGGAGCTTTAGTTTTAAGATCAGCTTCGAGATTTAGAAGCTTATCTTCTAATTCTTGGCGTCGCCTTATCTCCCGATGTAGATCCTCTTCTTTTTCGCGTTGATGTTGGGCCTCTTTCTGAAGTTGCTTTAATCGATCTTGAAGCGCCTCTATCACCCCTGGATTTGATGAATTTTTGTCCCCGTTGGGCTCCGGAGTATCTTTGAGTATAGCATCCACGTTCTTGTGCGGCGTTCTATCTTCCAAACCTGAATCGTGGTCGTTGTCATGGTCGTCCACCATGGTGATGGGATGACTTCCAGGTTCCCCGGCAACGGCGCCAATGTTCCGGGGGTTACCTGAAACTGTAAGTCGATCTCGGACGAGATCTTCTGTGCTGGTCGGAGCCGATGTGTCTGGCAGGTGTATAGCGGCCGGAGCTGGTGTGTCCGACTTGTGGAATTGAGAATGCTGCTGATCCCTTGTCACCGAAGGGTGGGGGGTACCTGCAAGGGACTCCGATGCTTAAGTTAGCAAGAGTATTAAACAGGTATTGAGTAGAATCAGAGTATGAGTTATACCTGGGTGCTCTAGTGTATTTATAATGGTGAGATGTGACCTTCTTTGGATAAGATAAGTTAGTTATCTTATCTTATCTTAATCTTTTGTCGAGGTCAGCTTATCTTCCATGGAACCGCCCTTATCTCTATAGGCTTGGGCTGCCTTTGAATCGGGGTCATATTCCTTGAGTTGGGTCCTTCTTTGGATATATGATATTTATTAGTATTATTTTTCAATAAATACATATAGTATATAATAATATAATAAATATAAAAATATTTTAATATAAAAATAAAATTAAAAAATCTTGATTATTAAAAATATTAAAATTTTATATACTTATATAATAATAATTGGATTATAATTTGTTGAAACTTGATTTTTTTAAAAATTTAGTGAAGATATGTGTTTTAAATTTTAATTTTAGATTTTTGACTATTTTTTATTTTTTTATTTATGTTTTAAATTTTAATTTTAGATTTTTGACTATTTTTTATTTTTTTATTTATGTGAGACCGGTTCTACCGGTTCCACAAGTGACTCATCAGTTAAACTAATAAATCAGTGAACTAGAAACTAACCGGTTCAATTATCGATTCGATTTTGACAACTATGATTTTTTGTCTCCGCAGATAGCAAAAGGCCCCGAAGTATTTTCTTTGACAGGGTAATTTTCCGCGGGTATCTGTCCTGCCGGAGAAAAATGTCATCCAAACTAAAACAAATGTAGAAAAACTTTTATTTTTCTTTTTTATTTAGGTAATAAACGATTCTATATCTAGAGGTGGTAAACGGGCCTAAACTCCCTGGGCCAGCCCGCATAAGCCGCTAAAAAAGACGGATCGAGCTGAAAAATTGAGACCGCAACATAGCAAAAGCCTCCTAAGCCATACTGCTTAAACTACGGGCTTTGGCGGGGCGGGCTTAGTGTTTTTTTTTGCCAGGGGGTATTTTTGTAATTTTTTTGCCAAAATCTAACTCTCCCAACCCGACCGGACCCAATGAAACCATGCCTACCCGACCCGAGCTTCTCATCCCAGAGTCACACCTCACACTCACACCAGTCGCCACTCCCAACCATGTTGTGTCCAGCGTCTGATGCTGTTGTTGTTGCCATCGCCGGCGCCGTTGGCCCGTCTCACGCTCATGCAGTCTAATCACGCTATCGCTCGCACCTCAAAGTCTCGCATAGACGGCAAAGCCGCACCCAGCAGTCGCGACACTCCTCGTCAAGGCTGCTCCCACCGTTGCTCCTCGGTCCTCCTGGGTCTTAGCCATCGCTGCTGCTCCATCTAGCCGTCGTCGCCGCTGATCGTCGGTTCTCGGATCCTTAGTCTTGGCCATCAGCGCTGCTCATCTGTCCTCTCACTCTCTGGGTCTGTCATCTGGCCGTCACCGCTGCTCCTCGCCTCCTCTGTCATGGTCATCGACTCGTCGCTGCTGTTATTCTGGATTTCTGGTATGTTGAATTTCTAGTGTAGGTTTTAGATCAAAAATTTAGGTTTATTGCTGTGTTTTATTTTGTTTGATAATGGTTTTGAGTTTTGACTAAATCATAATTGTTGATACTTGTTTTAACATTTGCTTTGATTAAATTTTAATGTTTTGAAATCTGACAAATCTAAAATCTGATGCATATTTATACATTGTTTGCTATGTTTTGTTTTGTTTGATAATAGTTTTGAGTTTTGACATAATCAAAATGGTTGATACTTGTTTTAACATTTGTTTTGATTGAATTTTACTGTTTTGACAAATCACAAATCTATAATCTGATGCATATTCATATATTGTTTGCTGTATTTTGTTTTGTTCGATAATGGTCTTGAGTTTTGACTAAATCAGAATGGTTGATACCTGGTTTTAACATTTGCTTTGATTAAATTTTACTGTTTTGACAAATGATAAATCTAAAATCTGATGCAGATTCATATATTGTTTGCTATGTTTTGTTTTGTTTGATAATTGTTTTGAGTTTTTACTAAATCAGAATTGTTAATACCTTGTTTAATAATTAACATTTGTTTTTATTTCAGAAAATATGAATTCTGAAACTACGAGTAATCTTGCTACTGTTGGAGTTGGTTCTGAGGCTGCTCATGTCGAGGTTGATGAACCTAGTTCGAAAAGGGCCATACCAGGGCGTGGCGGGACGGGCTTCCCCGCTTGCCACCCCTAACTATACCTATTTATAATTTTTGAAAGTAGAATCTAACAAGTTCCAGTGATAAATGCACTTTGTAGATGTTAGATTTTGATTGGTGGAAGAATAAAAATTAAATAATTAAAAAATAGTCAGAATTAAGATAAGATTGAATTTTTAGTTTATTAATTTAAAGTATTATTTTATTTTAATTTATTTTTAGCTTATTATTAATGTAAAAAATTAAATAATTAATTGTGTATTATTACATCAGTAAATTTTTAATTTATTATTTAAAAATTTATTTGAATAAATGATTAAAAAACTCTCAAAAGAATTATTATACACAATATCTTTAAAAGAAGAAAAAAATTTATTTGAATTTAAATTTGATCTGATTTTTATTTTATTGTTAAATTTTAATATTTCAAATAAATCAAATCAAGCAATGTTGATTAAAAAGTTGAAAATATAAATATTACACTAAATGATATTCAACAAATAGAATTACTTTTAAATGTGATTCAAATACTAAAAAATATGTTCGAGACACTTAGACAGGAGTGATAAATAAGTAAAAATTTATTGAACCAGTCTGTTAAATACTCAAAAATAGCGGTCAAACTTAAAAATTAAAATCACTAAACTCATAAGTTTTGGTGGAAGGTGGCCAACAAGTGTCTTTTTTCTTCAAGCCATTTATTTATTCTGTCAGGTCTATTGTTAAATTTTGATCAGTTAGGAAAGAGATGTTCATTTGTCATTCATACTTTTTGAATTGTAATTGAATTGATTTAGAAATCAAATAATTTGTTTATAATACATACGAAGATGAGAATGAATTTTTTTATGTCCAAATAAAACAAAACATCAATGAAAAAAAAAACATAAAAGGAGAGCATAACTTATACAACTAAAGCATCACTTAGGAAAGATTCTTGAATTTCTTTTATGTCCAAATAAAACAAAACATCAATGAAAAAAAAAACATAAAAGGAGAGCATAACTTATACAACTAAAGCATCACTTAGGAAAGATTCTTGAAGCTTTCTCCATTACTTCAAACATGCAATAAAATTATAATAATTCTAAGTTCCACATTTACCTAGCATGACAGTTGTATTAGTTTCTCTCTTTATTAATCTAAATTGAACTTCCCATCTTTGAAAAAGAAGTTCTTGAATCTTTACCATTAAATTTTCATCCTCAATATAATATCCTACCACATAGAATTTTACGCCTAAGACATAAATTAAAAATAGTGAGACATTACGACTTCTAGAAATAATACACACACACACACACACGCAACCCAACAGTGAACCAAAAGACAAATACAAATCCTAGTTCCGATAGTCAACCTCTAAGAAGGACAAAAATATGTTTTCATACAAAATCGAAGAAAGTATATATATAACTAAGTACATATATAAAAAGCCCAAAAGATAAGTTTTCGCTTCCAAGAAAGCAAATCCAGCACGCTCAATGAAGCGCGTTACGTCTTGCATCTGAAAAATAACAAATACGTATGGAATGAGAATCGGAAATTCTCAACATAGTAAAGGTGCCAACTTACATAATATATAAGGTCTCAGGAAAGTCAGAGGCAATCCAAAAACTCTGACACTCAAAGTGTAACACCTTACCACATAGAACCTTATGTTTAAGTCATAATACAGATGTGGTGAGACATTACAACCTCTAAAAGTAAAATTATTTATATAATAATAATAATAATAATAATAATAATAATAATAATAATAATAAAAATAGTTTTAATTAGGAGCTTTTGAAGAAAAAGGTAAAGCAAAGTCGTTAAATCGAAAAGCGCAACACTCACGAATGCGATAACGTAAATGAAACAGATAAAAATAAGCTGACACGGATATATATATAGAAGAGTGCCAAAATACAGATAACAAAACTCAAGATCCGGTTTGTGAAGGTAACCGGTTCGAGCATATATATATATATATATAAGAGGTCCCAAAATAAACCCAAAAGACAAAGTTACAAAACCTGTTTCTCCAAAATAATCTCTAAGAAGAGTTAATACATTGTGTATATATAAGTAGCGGAGAATATAAGTATCTAAACAAGTACATATAACCAAAATAAAGTATCGAGAACTAAGGACCTTCGCTAAATTAGAAACTTCCAGCATGCGTCACCGAGGAGCCTCTCGTCCTGCATCTGAAAATCACAAAATCTGTATGGAGTGAGAACCAGAGGTTCTCAGCATGATAACAGTGTCCACATATCTAATATATAATGTCTTGGGAAAGCCGAAGGCAATCCTAGAAATTCCAACATATAATTAAAGCTTATAAACATTACTAACACTACAAGAAAAAGCAATATTTGTAACAAAAAAATTGTTACAAAAAATCAAAATTTTAAAACAAAAGGAATTTGTAACAAAAAAAGGAGCCGTTGCAATATGTCCCATTACAAAAAATTTTTGTAACAAAAAATAGAACTGTTACAATTCAAAGTAATGTTTTGTAACAAATTTTTTTGATACAAAAAACGAAATTTGCTACAAAATGGTAACACTTTTTTACTTTTAAAATACTTTTCGTAACAATTTAGATTTTTGTGTCATAATATTTTGTTACAAAATACTACTGGCTTTTGTAACATTTTTTATTCTTTTAGTTACGAAATAGAAATTCATTTTAAAATATTTAATTAAATAATTGATATATCAATTAATTTGCTAATCCCACTAACTCAACATTTATATAATATATAATCATATAGATAATTAAAACATCTTACATGTCATTAAGATTCTTTTACAATAAAATAAGTTCTATAAATTCAACTAAACACAATTTTTTTCTAACATAAAATTGTATCATATCGAATTTATAATTATTGACTCTTCTAGCATATTTCAGTCAATATAAAGTCTAGCATGTTGGCATCAATTTTGTACACCTGCAAATATAAACAATGACAACCAAAATTAAAAAATAACACATAACATTATCTTCATCCGAGTAAAAATTAAGTTATATGAGGATAAAAGCATTGTGATTTGGAGTTCTGTAACTTATTATTGATTGCTTGGAGTGCAACTACTTACAAGCATCTTTTCTAACATATCGCTGCAGAGCAAGCTAGTAATCCAACATGTGAGATTTGTTTCTTGAGAAGAAATAAGTTACTGATGAGAATAAACCTGAAATAAGATTGATTACCAAACAAAAGAAAAACAAAAAACAAAACAAAAGGTTATTGACAATATCAAATATTCTTTAATCACTAACTGAATATGTTACCAGAAATTACAAGTGTCACAACAGAATACTAATACACATACATTGGAGAGCTTATAAACAGGCCTTCTTTAAGCATAAGTTGCTTTGCAGTTTCTATAGCTTCTTCACTTAATATCTACCAATTTAAACATATCTCAAGAGTTAACAAAACATAAAATTTAGTTTGACTTCATGAATCACAACATTTTATCAACTCTTGAATAAAGCTTACTTGAATGATTTCATCGAGAAGATTGACTTCTAATACACCAGGGACAAAGCCCGCACCAATCCCCTGAATCTTGTATGGACCTACACATTAATAATGACAAATTGCAAATCTCTGGGTACTACAAATGAAGTTGTGGACCTTAACCCTGAGGACTTCTAATAAATAAATAACCTTCTTTTAAAAAAAAATACAAGAAAGTCATTGTCACACAGAAGAGGTTGTAACTCACCAGGTTTTTCTCCTGAGAGCATTGGACTTTCAGCTGGTTCCACACCAATCAACTACAAAAAGTCAAAAGAAAAATGATAACATAAGAAAATAACACCATGATTATAGCAAAAATTATCTTCTACAAATGTATCTGCCAATAAGAACAAAATTGATCACCCAAAGTTGGTAAGAATCAGTTGTACTAAAATGTACTAAAAACAGAACATTGATGAATTCATATATCGACTCAAAGTAAAGAATCTCATCTATCTATCATAACCGAATCAACAAATTTTCTAAAACAAAAGCTTTTTCCAGCAATTGCAATAAATTTTTAAAAATTAGTATTCTAAAACATTTAAGAAAAAACTAGTGTATCAATCAATCACCTGCTTAACTTTCTCCAGCAATGTAAAACTCTCTATGCTTATACTGAAGAAATCTTTCAGACCACTTAACAAGAAATGTATATGCATCTTCAGCTGCAAATTCAGGAACCCCAAGATCCCAAATACAAGCACACAACCAACTCAAGATCGTAATGAACAAAGCAAAATCGACATGATGAACAGATGTGACAACTTCATTACCTGTTCTCTGGTCACCAAATGTGTACAGATCCGTTGTCTTATTCTAGTATGAAAACCCCGACACCAGCAGGAGAATCAAGGAATAATATGTTTGCCACTACAACACCAACACCAGCAAGCAATCAAAAGTATGTAAAGAACAAGAAAAAATAACATAGTTGGTGATGCAAATTTTTTCAATTTTGTTCATACATTTGTTCCAAGCATATAAAGGTTCAAGTAAAGTGACTTCCCATCAGGTTTAATCCTAAAAGGGCCAATTTCTTCAGATGCACCATAAGCAATGGAGGAGCATCCAATCAACAACACTGAATCAACAATTCCAATCACATTTCACATTTCTTCAAAGGGGACAGAATCGCAAACCCTAATAATCAAAACGAAAACTAGAAGCAAGAATAGAATAAAAACCAAAAGCAAAACAAAACGAAAACAAAGAGCAAGAATGCTTGCCTCGGTTCATCTTCACAGTGGTGGCGAGCTCCCACGGCGGCGGCGAGGAGAACACCCACCAATGCGTCCTTCGACTCCCCCCTCTCTCTTGGCCAATCGCGGATCTTCCCTTCTCTCTCCCCTCCGCATGCGACGGAGATGGCTACGACGATGGTGACGAGCCCTAGCGACGGCAGCGATGAAGCACAATGGCGATAGTCCTAAGCGACGATGATGGAGATGGCTTTGTGCCGCTCCAATGGTGACGACAGCTTTGGGCAGCAACTCCATTCGTGAGCTCTCTCTCTCACCCAAACAATGGCAGTGGCGGCGATAGTGGCACCCTTCCCGGCACCATCCCTTCCCTCTCTTCTTCTTCATCTTCTTCTCTGATTCCCCCCTTTTCCCTTTTGTCTTCTCCCTGTTTCCGTTTCCTTTCTTTTCCCTCTCTGAACATAGGTTTAGGGATTAAGGGTAATAGATTTAGGAATTTAGTAAAATTAGGATTTTATTTGGTAATTCTAGAGTTAAGGTAAAATATATGCAAGTAATATAATAATTATATAAAATATTTGAAGTAGAATGATAATTTAGAGTTTAAATATAATACTGTAAAAATTAATTTTAAAACATATAATTTTATTAATTTATTAATGAGTTTAAATAATTATTTTTAATTTAAATCATAAAATGAATATTTTAAT
>NC_029774.3:25620286-25623929 GCF_000817695.3 Arachis duranensis | reverse complement strand
GAAAATTCAAATATATTTTGTTAATCTTAAAAATATGATTATTAATAAAAATTATATATTAATTTTTAAAAGAATATAAAATAATATTTACCATTTTCAAAAATTAATGAATACAAACAATATGTAAAAAATTTTATTTTTTGAAACAAAATAAAATTATTTTGAAAATATTATATTCACAATTTTTTTATTCTTAAAGTGTTTAACATTTTGAAAAAAAAATTGTAATAAAATATACTTATATTTTGTCACAAATAATTAACTTGTTATAAACAATATTGAATTTTGTGACAAATTAATTTTTTGTTACAAAATAATTGGAGGTTTGAAACCAAAAAATATTTTGTTACAAAATATTTCGAATTTTGCAACTTCTTTTTTTTTTGTTACAAAATATTATAATATTTTGTAACAAAACACCATCTTGTTACAAAAACTAACATAATTTGTAAAAAAAAAAAAAATCAGGTTGTTACAAAATATTATCATGTTTTGTAACAACTTGTAATGTTGTTACAAAATATTATTCTTTTGTAATAATTACCAATTATTATTACAAAAAATTATTTTTTTAACAATTTTAAATTTGATATAAAAATTTTGTTACAAATGTTTCATTTTCTTGTAGTGTAAACCATAAGAAATGAAGATAGGCAACTAACTAAGAATCTTCAATCTAACTAAAACTCTCCTTTCCAGCTCCTCTGAACCTCCCAACCGCCACCGAGAATTTGATATCGCAAACACAATTATGTCAAGCAAGAAAATCACAAATAGGAAGCAGATATACCAGTTAAATAAGTAGCAAGTATTTATGCAGTTAATTAGGCATTCAAAACAAATCACACCAAACAAACATATAAATGCATATGATGCATGCCTGTCCTAGTGGCTGATGAGTCTCATCTGTCAGTTATAAAGCTAACTCGACAAGTCCTGGTAGCTAACCATTGGACTGTCCCTCTGTCGTACATTTTCAACTCGAGTAATTCTCAATCATAATTATCAATATATATACAACACCCACACTGGTGTTTATCCACGAGGGTGAGCTCATCCAGAATTTTCATAGTGTTCAGCCACACTTATGATATAGGGTTAGCAGAGTATCAAGTCTAAACCTAGAGCACGTGGTGACTGATGCGTGAGCATCTTTCCTGTCTTTTCCTAGTGAATTTTCATTCAAGTTATTGAGTTTAATCAAGAATTAATTACCTTTTAGCCACCATGGATGCTACTTTGAGTCTGTGTAATTTTGTTTATTTTAGGTAGCATTTGGATGGATTTGATGGAGTTTCTATAGAAAAAGAGAAGAAAGTGAATGATGCTGTCAACCTTGACCTCTCTGCACTCTAACCTGAATAATTCGAGCTATAGAGGTCCAATGGATGTGATTTTAGTGGCATTGGAAAGCTAACTTTCAGAGCTTTTCAACGATGTATAATAGTCTGTACTTCTTTTCCATCAATTATGCAAGGGTGGCGCCTAACTTGAGGTTTCTCAAGTTAGGCGCCAAGATGAACATAAGCCACCAATTGCATGCTGTAAGAGTGGTGCCTAACTTGGCAAAACCCAAGTTAGGCACCAGGACAAGGAATGCTACAAAAGGGTTGGTGGACGAAATTGTGATAAAAGAGTTCCAGGCACTGTTAAAGAAGCTCACAACTCTGTTCAACTTAAACAGCAAGTGTACTGGGTCATCCAAGTAATACCTTACGTGAGTAAGGGTCAATCCCACAGAGATTGTTGGTATGAAGCAAACTATGGTCATCTTGTAAATCTCAGTTAAGTGGATTCATAGGGTCAAATGTAATTGGATTAGATTTTTAAAAGATAAATAAAATAAAGGGATAGGAATACTTATGTAAATCAATAGTGGGAATTTCAGATAGGCGTGTGGAGATGCTGTGCTCTTCTCGGATCTCTACTTTCTTATTGCTCTCATCCAATCCTTCTTACTCCTTTCCATGGCAAGCTGTATATAGGGCATCACCATCATCAATGGCTACTTTTAATCCTCTCGGGAAAATGGTCCTATGCGCTGTCACTGCACGGCTAATCGTCTGGAGGCATCACCCTTGTTGATAGCTACATCCCATCCTCTCAGTGAAAATGGTCCAAATGCTCTGTCACAGCACGGCTAATCATCTGTCGGTTCTCAATCAGGTTGGAGTAGAATCCATTGATTCTTTTGCGTCTGTCACTAACGCCCAGTCTTCAGGAGTTTGAAGCTCGTCACAGTCATTTATACCACGAAGATTCTGATTAAGGAATCCAAGAGATATGCGCCTGGTCTAAGGTAGAACGGAAGTGGTTGTCAGTCACGTGTTCATAGGTGAGAATAATGATGAGTGTCATGGATCATCACATTCATCATGTTGAAGTGCAACGAATATCTTAGAATAGGAATAAGTCGAACTGAATAGAAAATAGTAGTAATTGCATTGAAACTCGAGGTACAGCATCAGTCCACACCCTTAATCTATGGTGTGCAGAAACTCCACCGTTGAAAATACATAAGTGAAAGGTTTAGGCATGGCCGAATGGCCAGCCCCCATGGTCTAAGGACTATGCGCCCCCAGATGTTCCTTAGATCTAAAGTGATCAAAAAGATTGTCTAATACAATAGTTAAATGTCCTATATATACTAGACTAGCTACTAGGGTTTACATGAGTAAGTAATTGATGCATAAATCCACTTTCGGGACCCACTTGGTGTGTGCTTGGGCTGAGCTTGATCTAACCACGAGCTGAGGCTTCACTTGGAGTTGAACTCTGATGAGCGGATAATTTGTACGCTTTTTGGCATTGTTTTTAGTATGTTTTAGTTAGTTTTTAGTATGTTTTTATTAGTTTTTAGTTAAAAATCACTTTTCTGGACTTTACTATGAGTTTGTGTGTTTTTCGATGATTTCAGGTATTTTCTGGCTGAAATTGAGGGACTTGAGCAAAAATCTGATTCAGAGACTAAAAAGGACTGCAAATGCTGTTGGATTCTGACCTTCCTGCACTCGAAGTGGATTTTCTGGAGCTACAGAAGCCCAATTGGCGCGCTCTCAACGGCGTTGGAAAGTAGACATCCTAGGATTTCCAGCAATATATAATAGTCCATACTTTGCTCGAGATTTGATGGCCCAAACAGGCGTTCCAAATCAGCTCAAAACTGCCCAGCGTTAAACGCCGGAACTGGCACAAGAATGGGAGTTAAACGCCCAAACTGGCACAAAAGCTGGCGTTTAACTCCAAGAGAAGTCTCTACACGAAAATGCTTCAATGCTCAGCCCAAGCACACACCAAGTGGGCCCGGAAGTGGATTTTTATGTCATTTACTCATCTCTGTAAACCCTAGGCTACTAGTTCTCTATAAGTAGGACCTTTTACTATTGTATTTTCATCTTTTGATCATTGGAATCTTTTGATCACTTTAAATCTCTAGATCATCTTTGGACGTCTAGTTCTTAGATCATTGGGAGGCCGGCCTCACGGCCATGCCTAGACCTTGTTCTTATGTATTTTCAACGGTGGAGTTTCTACACACCATAGATTAAGGTGTGGAGCTCTGCTGTACCTCGAGTATTAATGCAATTACTATTGTTCTTCTAATTAATTCAGCTTGTTCTTGTTCTAAGATATCACTTGTTCT
>NC_029774.3:25619464-25619810 GCF_000817695.3 Arachis duranensis | reverse complement strand
TATTGAACACCAAGTTTTTGGATTCATCACCGGGGATTATTTGAGTTGTGAAAAGTATTGATCACAATTTCGTGCACCAAACTCCAAGTTATAACGTGTTTTGGGCGTTCAACTCCGGATCATGACATGTTTCTGGCGTTTAACTCCAGACAGCAGCATGTACTTGGTGTTCAACGCCAAGTTACGTCGTCAATTTCCAAATAAAGTATGGACTATTATATATTTCTGAAAAGCTCTGGATGTCTACTTTCCAACGCCGTTGAGAGAGCGCCATTTGGAGTTTGGTAGCTCCAGAAAATCCATTTCGAGTGCAGGGAGGTCAGATTCCAACAGCATCAGCAGTCCT
>NC_029774.3:25618933-25619288 GCF_000817695.3 Arachis duranensis | reverse complement strand
TCAATGAAATTAATTCTAATTAGATGAGCGGGACTTGTAGCTTTTTGCTTCTGAATAGTTTTGGCATCTCACTTTTTCCTTTGAAGTTTTGAATGATTGGTTTCTCTAGGAACTTAGAATTTTGGATAGTGTTATTGACTTTTCTAGTTAAGCATGTTGATTCTTGAACACAGCTACTTATGAGTCTTGGCCGTGGCCCTAAGCACCTTGTTGTCCAGTATTACCACCGGATACATAAATGCCACAGACACATGACTGGGTGAACCTTTTCAGATTGTAACTCAGCTTTGCTAGAGTCCCCAATTAGAGGTGTCCAGGGTTCTTAAGCACACTCTTTTTGCCTTGGATCACAACT
>NC_029774.3:25616385-25618836 GCF_000817695.3 Arachis duranensis | reverse complement strand
GACAGCTTGATTTAGCCGCTTAGGCCTGGATTTTATTTCCTTGGGCCCTCCTATCCATTGATGCTCAAAGCCTTGGATCCTTTTTACCCTTGCCTTTTGGTTTTAAGGGCTATTGGCTTTTTCTGCTTGTTTTTTTTCTTTTTCTTTCTATATATTTTTTTCGCCAATTTTTTTTCTTTTTTTTTTCGCCATTCACTGCTTTTTCTTGCTTCAAGAATCAATTTTATGATTTTTCAGATCATCAATAACATTTCTCTTTATTCATCATTCTTTCAAGAGCCAACAGTTTTTAACATTCATAAACAACAAGATAAAAAATATGCACTGTTCAAGCATTCATTCAGAAAACAGAAAGTATTGTCACCACATCAATATAATTAAACTAAATTCAAAGATAAATTCGAAACTCATGTACTTCTTATTCTTTTGAATTAAAAACATTTTTCATTTAAGAGAGGTGAAGGATTAATGGGATTATTCATAACTTTAAGACATAGTTACTAACTACTAATGATCATGAAGTAGAGACACAAAACATAGATAAACATACAACATAAAAACCGAAAAGCAGAAAGAAATAAGAACAAGGAATGAATCCACCTTAGTGGCGTCTTTTTCTTGAAGGACCAACAATGTCCTTAAGCTTTTCTATGTCCCTTCCTTGCCTTTGTTGCTCCTCCCTCATTGCTCTTTGATCTTCTCTTATTTCATGGAGAATGATGGAGTACTCATGATGTTCCACCCTTAATTATTCAACATTTTGGCTCAAATCTTCTAAGGAAGTGTTGAGTTGTTCCCAATAGTTGTTGGGAGGAAAGTGCATCCCTTGAGGCATCTCAGGGATTTCTTGATGATGAGCTTCCTCATGCATCTCTTGAGAACTGTGGAGAGTTTCTCTTGCTTGCTCCATCCTCTTCTTGGTGATGGACTTATCCTCTTCGATGAGGTTGTCTCCTTCTATGATAACTCCAGCTGAGTAACATAGATGGCAAATAAGGTGAGGAAAAGCTAGCCTTGCCATGGTGGAGGGCTTGTCGGCTATTTTGTAGATTTCATTGGAGATGACCTCATGAACTTCTACTTCCTCTCCAATCATGATGCTATGAATCATGATGGCCCGATCTATAGTAACTTCAGATCGGTTGCTAGTGGGAATGATGGAGCGTTGAATGAACACCAACCATCCTCTAGCCACAGGCTTGAGGTCCAGTCTTCTTAGTTGGACTGGCTTGCCTTTGGAGTCTCTCTTCCATTGAGCTCCTTCCACACATATGTTCGTAAGGACTTGGTCCAACCTTTGATTAAAGTTGACCCTTCTAGTGTAGGGGCGTTCATCTCCTTGCATGATGGGCAAGTGGAATGCCAACCTCACATTTTCCGGACTAAAATCTAAGTATTTCCCCCAAACCATTGTGAGATAATTCTTTGGATTCGGGTTCATACTTTGATCATGGTTCCTAGTGATCCATGCATTGGCATAGAACTCTTGAACCATTAAGATTCCGACTTGTTGCATGGGGTTGGTTAGGACTTCCCAACCTCTTCTTCGGATCTCATGTCGGATCTCCGGATACTCATTTTTCTTGAGCTTGAAAGGGACCTCAGGGATCACCTTCTTCTTTGCCACAACATCATAGAAGTGGTCTTGATGGCTTTTGGAGATGAATCTTTCCATCTCCCATGACTCGGAGGTGGAAACTTTTGTCTTCCCTTTTCCTTTTCTAGAGGATTCTCTGGCCTTAGGTGCCATTGATGGTAATGGAAAAACAAAAAGCTTATACTTTTACCACACCAAACTTAAAATATTGCTCGCCCTCGAGCAAGAGAAGAAAGAAGAGAAGAAGAAGAAGAAGAAAATGGAGGAGAAGGGGAAGTGTAGGTTCGGCCAAGGTATGGAAGAGGGGGTAGTGTTGTGTGAAAATGAAGTAAAATGGAAGGGTATATATAGGGAAAGGGGGGAGGGTAGGTTCGGCCATTTTTGGGTGGGATTGGGTGGGAAAATGTTTTTGAATTTTGAAGGTAGGTGGGGTTTATGGGGAAGAGTGGATGGATGTGAGTGGTGAATGGGGTAATTGGGAAGAGAGATTGAGGTGATTGGTAAAGGGTTTTGGGAAGGAGTGTTTATTGGGAGGAGAGATTCAGAGATTGAAGTTGTTGGGAAGTGTGACATGGAGAAGAGTAAAATAGGATTAGGAGGTAAGGTGGGAATATGTTAGGTGGGGATCCTGTGGGGTCCACAGATCCTGAGGTGATCCTATGGGGTCCACAGATCCTGAGGTGTTAAGGAATTCCATCCCTGCACCAAATAGGCATGTAAAATGCCTTTGCACACTATTCTGGCATTTAAATGCCGAGTGGTGCACATTCTGGGCGTTCAACGCCCACATGTAACATGTTTCTGGCGTTGAACGCCAGTTTCATGCTTGTTACTGGCGTTCAGCGCCAGCTTTC
>NC_029774.3:25601328-25615676 GCF_000817695.3 Arachis duranensis | reverse complement strand
TTCCCAAGTCTCATTACCAAACAGCTTGGCATTCAGCTTCATGATAGCTCCTAAGTATTGAGCAACTTGCTCTTCAGTCACATCTTCATCCTCTTCAGAGGAAGAATAGTCTTTAGAGCTCATGAATGGCAGAAGGAGATTTAATGGAATCTCTATGGTCTCTGTATGAGCCTCAGAATCCTTTGGATCCTTAATAGGAAACTCCTTCTCGCTTGAAGGATGTCCCAGGAGGTCTTCCTCACTAGGATTTTCGTCCTTCTCCTCCCTTGTGCATTCGGCCATATTGATTATATCAATGGCCTTGCACTCTCCTTTTGGATTCTCTTCTATATTGCTTGGGAGAATACTGGGAGGAGTTTCAATGACTTTCTTACTCAGCTGGCGCACTTGTGCCTCCAGATTTCTAATGGAGGATCTTGTTTCACTCATGAAACTGAAAGCGGCCTTTGACAGATCAGAGACTAGATTGGCTAAATTAGAAGTATTTTGTTCAAAATTCTCTGTCTGTTGCTGAGAAGATGATGGATATGGCTTGCTATTGCTCAGCCTATTGCGTCCACCATTGTTAAAGCCTTGTTGAGGCTTTTGTTGATCCTTCCATGAGAAATTTGGATGATTTCTCCATGATGAGTTATAGGTGTTTCCATAAGGTTCACTCATGTAATTAACCTCTGCAATGGCAGGGTTCTCAGGATCATAAGCTTCTTCAGAAGCTGCCTCTTTTGTACTGTTGGATGCATGTTGCCATCCATTCAGATTTTGAGAGATCATGTTGACCTGTTGAGTCAACACTCTATTCTGAGCCAATATGGCATTCAGAGCATCAATTTCAAGAACTCCTTTCTTCTGAGGTATCCCATTATTCACGGAATTCCTCTCAGAAGTGTACATGAATTGGTTGTTTGCAACCATGTCAATGAGTTCTTGAGCCTCTTCATGCGTTTTCTTTAGGTGAATAGATCCATCTGCAGAATGGTCCAATGACATTTTCGAAAATTCAGATAGACCATAATAGAATATATCTAATATGGTCCATTCTGAAAACATGTCAAATGGGCACCTTTTGGTCAGCTGCTTGTATCTTTCCCAAGCTTCATAGAGGGATTCACCATCTTTCTGTTTGAAGGTCTGAACATCCACTCTAAGCTTGCTCAGCTTTTGAGGAGGAAAGAATTTATCTAAGAAGGCAGTGACCAGCTTATCCCAGGAGTCCAGGCTATCCTTAGGTTGTGAATCCAACCATATTCTAGCTCTGTCTCTTACAGCAAAAGGGAAAAGCATGAGTCTGTAGACTTCAGGATCAACTCCATTCGTCTTTACAGTCTCACAGATCTGCAAGAACTCAGTTAAAAACTGATAAGGATCTTCAGATGGAAGTCCATAAAACTTACAGTTTTGTTGCATTAAGGCAACTAGCTGAGGTTTCAGCTCAACGTTATTGGCTCCAATGGCAGGAATGGAGATGCTTCTTCCATCAAATTTGGATGTTGGCTTTGTGAAGTCACCAAGCATTCTCCTTGCATTATTATTATTTTCGGCTGCCATCTCCTTCTCTTGTTCAAAAATTTCTGAAAGGTTACCTCCTTCTCTTGTTCTAATGTTTCTGAAAGGTTACCTTTAGATTGTTGTAACTTAGCTTCTCTTAATTTTCTCTTCAGAGTCCTTTCAGGTTCTGGATCAAATTCAACAAGAGTGCCTTTATCCTTGTTCCTGCTCATATGAAAGAGAAGAAAACAAGAAAAGAAAGAGGAACCCTCTATGTCACAGTATAGAGATTCCTTTATGTTAGTAGAAGAAGAAAGAGTGAAGAATCCAAACACAAGGGATAGATTATGTTCGGATTTTTAGATAAAAAGAGGTGAAGAGAAGTGTTAGTAAATAAATAATTAAATAGAATAAGAGAGAAGAGATAGAAAATTCGAAAATAATTTAAAAAAAAAGGGTTAATAATTTTCGAAAATTAGAGATAAGATAAGATTAAAATTAAAATTTAAAACAAAAGAATTTTTGAAAAAAGAGATGAGATATTTTCGAAAATTAGAGAGGGATAGGTAGTTAGTTGTTTTTGAAAAAGATAGGAAACAAACAAAAAGTTAGTTAGTTGATTGAAAAAGATATTAAAATCAAATTTGAAAAGATAAGAAGATAAGAGGTTAGATAAGATATTTTGAAATCAAATTTTGAAAAAGATAAAATTTTTGAAAAAGATAAGATAAAAGATAAAAAAGATTTAATTCAAAAATTTGAAATTACTTACTTCACTAACAAGAAACTACAAGATAAGATTCTAGAACTTAAAGATTGAACCTTTCTTAACAAGAAAGTAACAAACTTCAAATTTTTGAATCAATCACATTAATTGTTAGTGAGTTTTCGAAAATGTGATATAAAGATAAGGAAAATATTTTTAAAATAATTTGAAAAAGAATTTTTGAAATTTTCAAAAAATAAAAAAAATGAAAAAGATATATTTTTTGAAAAAGATAAGATAAAAGATAAGATTTTTTTAAAATTGAAAATTGAAATTACTTACTTCACTAACAAGAAACTACAAGATAAGATTCTAGAACTTAAAGATTGAACCTTTCTTAACAAGAAAATAACAAACTTCAAATTTTTGAACCAATCACATTAATTGTTAGCTAATTTTCGAAAATATGATATAAAGATAAGAAAAATATTTTGATGAGAGAGAAAAACACAAACATGACCCAAAACATGAAAATTTTGGATCAAAACACAAGATGCATGCAAGAACACTATGAATGTCAAGGTGAACACCAATAACACTTTGAAGATCATGATGAACATCAAGAACATATTTTTGAAAAATTTTTGATGCAAAGAAAACATGCAAGACACCAAACTTAGAAATCTTTAATGCATGGACTCTAACAAACGAAAAATGCACATGAAAAACAACAAACAACACAAAACAAGAAATCATTAAGATCAAACAAGAAGACTTGTCAAGAACAACTTGAAGATCATGAAGAACACTATGAATGCATGGAATTTTCGAAAAATGCATAGATTTTAAAAAACATGCAATTGACACCAAACTTAAAAATTGACTCAAGACTCAAACAAGAAACACAAAATATTTTTGATTTTTTATGATTTTATTAATTTTTTTGGATTTTTATTATTTTTTTCGAAACTATACTTTAGAAAAACAAAAATAATAATAAAAAAATATTTTTGAAAGATTTTTGAAAACTTTTTGAAAAGAAAATTACCTAATCTGAGCAACAAGATGAACCATCAGTTGTCCATACTCGAACAATCCCCGGCAACGGCGCCAAAAACTTGGTGGACGAAATTGTGATAAAAGATTTCCAGGCACTGTTAAAGAAGCTCACAACTCCGTTCAACTTAACTAGCAAGTGTACTGGGTCATCCAAGTAATACCTTACGTAAGTAAGGGTCGATCCCACAGAGATTGTTGGTATGAAGCAAGCTATTGTCATCTTGTAAATCTCAGTTAAGTGGATTCATAGGGTCAAATGTAATTGGATTAGATTTTTAAAAGATAAATAAAATAAAGGGATAGGAATACTTATGTAAATCAATAGTGGGAATTTCAGATAGGCGTGTGGAGATGCTGTGCTCCTCTCGGATCTCTACTTTCTTATTGCTCTCATCCAATCCTTCTTACTCCTTTCCATGGCTAGCTGTATGTAGGGCATCACCATCATCAATGGCTACTTTTAATCCTCTCGGGAAAATGGTCCTATGCGCTGTCACTGCACGGCTAATCGTCTGGAGGCATCACCCTTGTTGATAGCTACATCCCATCCTCTTAGTGAAAATGATCCAAATGGCTACATCCCATCCTCTCAGTGAAAATGGTCCTATGCTCTGTCACAGCACGGCTAATCATCTGTCGGTTCTCAATCAGGTTGGAATAGAATCCCTTGATTCTTTTGCGTTTGTCATCACGCCCAGCCTTCAGGAGTTTGAAGCTCGTCACAGTCATTCAATACCGGAATCCTACTCGGAATACCACAGACAAGGTTAGACTTTCCGGATCCCCATGAATGCCGCCATCTATCTAGCGTATAAAACGAAGATTCTGTTGGGGAAGCTAAGAGATATGCGCCTTGCCTAGAGTAGAACGAAAGTGGTTGTCAGTCACGCACGTTCATAGGTGAGAATGATGATGAGTGTCACGAATCATCACATTCATCAAGTTGAAGTGCAACGTATATCTTGGAATAAGAATAAAAGAGAATTGAATAGAAAGTAATAATAATTGTATTGAAACTTGAGGTACAGCAGAGCTCCACACCCTTAATCTATGGTGTGCAGAAACTCCACCGTTGAAAATACATAAGTGAAAGGTTCAGGCATGGCCGAATGGCCAGCCCCCATGGTCTAAGGACTATGTGCCCCCAGACGTTCCTTAGATCTAAAGTGATAAAAAAGATTGTCTAATACAATAGTTAAATGTCCTATATATACTAGACTAGCTACTAGGGTTTACATGAGTAAGTAATTGATGCATAAATCCACTTCCAGGGCCCACTTGGTGTGTGCTTGGGCTGAGCTTGATCTAACCACGAGCTGAGGCTTCACTTGGAGTTGAACTCCAAGTTATAACGTGTTTTGGGCGTTCAACTCCACATCATGACGTGTTTCTGGCATTTAACTCCAGATAGCAGCATGTAATTGGCGTTCAAGTTACGTCGTCAATTTCCAAATAAAGTATAGACTATTATATATTGTTGAAAAGCTCTGGATGTCTACTTTCTAACGCCGTTGAAAGCGTTCCAATTGGAGTTCTGTGGCTCCAGAAAATCTATTTCGAGTGCACGGAGGTCAGATTCCAACAGCATCAGCAGTCCTTTTGTCAGCCTTTTTCAGAGTTTTGCTCAAGTCCCTCAATTTCAGCCAGAAATTACCTGAAATCACAGAAAAACACAAAAACTCATAGTAAAGTCCAGAAATGTGAATTTAATATAAAAACTAATGAAAACATCCCTAAAAGTAGCTTGAACTTACTAAAAACTACCTAAAAACAATGCCAAAAAGCGTATAAATTATCCGCTCATCAAGGGTTCAGCCAAGGTGGCACCTAACTTGAGATTTATCCAGTTAGGCACTGTTTCAAGGGTTACCTGAAACTGTAGGTCGATCTCGGTCGAGATCTTCTGTGTTGGTCGGAGCCGACGTGTCCGGTAGATGTATAGCGGCCGGAGCTGGTGTGTCCAACTTGTGGAACTGAGAGTGCTGCTGATCCTTTGTCATCGAAGGGTGGGGGGTACCTGCAAGGGACTCCGATGCTTAAGTTAGCAAGGGTATTAAATAGGTATTGAGTAGAATCAGAGTATGAGTTATACCTGGGTGCTCCAGTGTATTTATAATGGTGTGGAGTGACCTTTTTAGATAAGATAAGTTAGTTATCTTATCTTATCTTATCTTTATCTTTGAGTGAAGTCATCTTATCTTTAGCGGAACCGCCTTTATCTTTCTGGGCTTTAGCTGCCTTTAGATTGGGTTGTGTTCCTTCGTTTTGGGCCTGCTTTGGGCTCCTTTGGCGATTTGGCCGAGCTCTTTGAGAAGAGGTCGGATAGTCTGACCTGAAGAGGTCGGTCGGCTTGTCGCTAAACATCCCGGGTCGGACAGCTTGACCCAGGGTATGAACAGGCGCTGTTCTGAGGGTTAGCTGAAACTGTAGGTCGATCTCGGACGAGATCTTCTGTACTGGTCGGAGTTGACGTGTCCGACTGGTGGGTGGTGGCCGGAGCTGTTGTGTCCGACTTGTTTGACTAGCTATGCTGCTGATCCTTTGTCACCGGAGGGTGGTGGTACCTGCAAGGGACTCCGATGCTTAAGTTAGCAAGGGTATTAAGCAGGTTTTTAGTAGAATTAGAGTATGAGTTATACCTGGGTGCTCCAGTGTATTTATAGAGGTGTGGAGTGACGTTTTTAGATAAGATAAGTAAGTTATCTTATTTTATCTTATCTTATCTTTGGGTGAGGTCAGCTTATCTTCAAGGGAACCGCCCTTATCTCTATAGGCTTGGGCTGCCTTTGGATTTGGGTCGTGTTCCTCTATTCAGGCCCTTTATTTGGGCTTTCTTGGTAATTTGGCCGAGCTCTTTGAGAAGAGGTCAGATAGTTTGACCTGAAGAGGTCGGTCGCTTTGTCGCTAATCATCCCGCGTCGGATAGCTCAACCCAGGGTATGAACAGTGCCCCTGCTCGAGCTCGGTCTTTCTTTTTGAGGTCGAGTCTTAGTTTTTAGGACTTCGATCCTTCTCTGGTGAAGCCGAACTCGAGCATCTTGTCGACTTCATCTTTGTAGCGTTCTCCTTTTTTAATATGGAACGTTTTCTTTTGCTTCTTCTTAAAAGCGCGCACTTTTGCATTAGCGCTCTTAGCCTTGGGAATATGCGAGGGTTTAGTACCCTCATTAATTGGTTTTTAATTGCCCCATTTCTCTTAGCCTCTCTATTTTGAATTTCACACTTAAAAAACGGTTTCTCTTCTCAGTAACTTCTTTTCTTTCTCTCTTTCTATTTTCTGAAGTTTGCAGTTTTCGTATTTCTTCTCTGTCCCATATTCTTGGCAATCATTAGTGCTTTCCTTGTTGTGAAAGGGTGACTCTGGATTTCATCTTCCATTTTCAACTTATGTGAGGCTTTCTGTTCGAGAGGTGACTCTAATCCCTGTCGCTTTTGCTTTCAGCTTTCTCCAGAGTTTTCTCCCTTTTTTCAGGTTGGTTCTTTCTTACTTTCTTCGTCGCTTGCATTGTGCCTTTTTTTACTTTAGAAAGTTTGAACCTTTTTGTATTGCCGTGCATCTGCTTGTTTATTGTTGTGGGGGTGTTTCTTGTTTTTGAAATGAACCTTCTGTATCTTAGGATTTGTGCCGTTTATTTTTCTTCTTTTGTGATCTGCATGAACCCACTTGCTTTCTCAAAAGGTTGTTCCTTTGATGTCTTTCACCATGTTGATAGTTTTCTTTGTTGATAAATTTTGCAAAAGATAACTTATATTTTTTATTTCTCTGAAAAAGGTTGTGTCTTTGATGACTTCTTCTTGAGCTATTTTGTTATTTGGTTGCTTCATTTGTTGACTAAACTGGGATTGTGGGTCTGAAGGGTAGTTATTTTGATGATTTTACCTGTGGCTCGTGGCCTTCTATTCAGAGTGTTGTTTTAGTTGAAAGGGGTCGTTATCGAGGTGTGAGCTTGTAGGTTTTCCTGAGTCCTTGTTCTGTGACTGCTTCCAAAGGATGTCCCTAGATCTTTGGTGTGGGTCCTGAGGTTTCCTTTTGTTGCTTGTACTGTGCTGGATTATGTTAGCCGAGTTATTTTGCTTTTGTCCAAGATGTTTTTAGTAATCCAATCTTCTTTTCTTGTTGTAGGACTAGTTGACCTCATGTCTTCTCGCAAAAATATTGTTGAGATATCTTCCTAAGTCCCTGAGGGCATGGGTGATTGGGTGGATTCTATGGTTCTTCTGTGTGTTTCGTTGGTTGACTCAGAATTTTGTCAGCAACTTAGGCAATTTCATAGGATTTGTGGTAATGGTAGTGATGAGAAGAACTATGAGCTCGTATCTCCAAATTCTGTGGAAAGGGTCTATTTTTCTACCCGAATTGCTGGAGAGTGCCCCTTTTTCTATGCATACGACTTCTTTTTTAATCAAATAAATATTACTCTTCTTTTTACCCCTTTTGAGACCAACCTATTATGGTCCTGTAATGTAGCTCTATCCCAACTTCACCTTAATTCCTGGGGTTTTATAAAAATCTTTCAGTTGCTGTGTCATGAGCTCGGTATCCCTACTTCACAATCCCTCTTCTTTTATCTCTTTGTTTTGATAAAGCCTGGGGTGGTTAAGAAGAAAGCCGCTTGGGTTTCTTTCCGAGCTTCCCAGGGGAAAAAGGTTTTCCGCGACTTCAAAAATTACTTTTTTAGGGTCCGAGCTGTTGAAGGAGCTCGACCCTTTTTTCTGGATGAAAATACTGAGCCCGCCTTTCCCTTGGAATGGCAAAAGAATGTAATGGTATCTAAATATACGTAGGAGATGTTAGATGAGGCTGAGCAAGCTTTTGTGACTGTTTTGGAAGAAAACTGGGGGTAGCCTCCCATCTCGACACAAAGAAATTCTTAGCAAACCCCTCTCTCCTCCGAGTTAAGCTAGGTAGTGGTCAATTCTTCTTTTAGTTTTGCTTATTTTGTCGAGTTTATCTCTTATAAGATATTTTCTGATTCGTAACTTGGTTTCCCGCTGTGATGTTTGTTTATAGAGATGGTAAAAATAACGAATCCATGAAGGCCTTTAAAAGGGCAAGGAAGGCTACTACAGCTCAAAACGTCTCGGCCATGGCGGCCGGGGAGGGGTCATCCCAGGTTCAGTCAAAGTCGGTCGTACCGAGCTCACCAGGGGCGAGGAGGGTAATCCCTACTCCCCGGGTTCGCTTGGTTGATCCTCCGCAAGCTTCTGTTGCTACTTCTGGTGCTCCTCCAAACAAAAAACAAAATACAACTGAGCCTTTTAACCTTGACGCTCCTGACTTTGACGCGGTTGAGTTTGTTGATCAGCAGATTGGTCCTTATGGTACCATCCCCACTAACGATGTCTCTCTCCTTCGCCATTTGGACTTCATTACTCAGAGCAGCATTAAGATGGCACATATGGGAGCTGCCATGTACCGAACTGCCCAAGATCTTCCTCTTCATGCTACTAAGGCCTTTATGGAGGAGGCTAAGCGGAAGTTTGACATAATGAAGGGTTTAAAGGAGGAGCTCCAAGTGAAAGTGACCAAGCTGGAGAAGGAGTTGGAGGGCAAAAAGGCTAGTTCTGTTGCCTTGGCGGCTTCTGTGCGGTTAGCTGAAGACATAGCATTGAGGCACAAGGATAGCTATGTCACGACCTACAGGGAAGTGATGCATCTCAGTGAGGAGTTGGAGTCAGCCCGGGCTGATTATGCCAAACTCTAGAGTCACCTTGTAGGCAGCATAAATGCTGCTTATGAGAACCTGAAGGAGCAGGTTCGGGTTCTTGTCCCCGAGGTCGACCTTACTCTCTTCAGCCTGGACAATGTTGTGAAGGACGGCAAGATTGTCCCTGACGACCCTGAAGATGATGATGTTGAACATCCATCTGTGCCTGCTACCAAAGCCTCTGTGGTGCCGACTTCTTCAGTTCCTTCAGCTGAAGTCGGTCATTCCGGGTTGGAACCTGATTGTCAAATCTTAAATCGGGATGATGGGACAGTGGATGCTGTGTCTCTTCAGACTCGTCCTCCTTCACCCCGTGTTGATGCTGCCGAGAAGCCTTTGAATTCTTAATGAATTTTATGGATGTTTGTGTGGATAGCCCGACTTGTGGGCTTTTTGAACTCTTTATATTTTGTAAATAGTGGTTCTGACTTTTGCTACATTCATAGTTGCTTGTTTAGCAACTTTATTTTGAAAAACAAAGTAATTTCCAAGATCTTGGGGCTAGTTTTGGTAGCCTTTTGAGTTTGTTATTATTATAACTTGTGTTTGTTGTAACATATCTGTCTGCACTCGTCTTTGTACCTTTCTAGGTTTTGGGAGTGTTGAAACTTTCGTTGTTTGACCTCTTTGGATTGGATTGATTCCTTTGAGCCTTTGCCTGATATTATTTTCAGTAATTTGTTTTGTTCGGACCTTGTTCTGAGTTGTATGAGATGTTCCCTGGTTTTGTCCAAGTACTTTTTCATGGTGGGATCTTTGGCTTGGTAGCTCCCTGCTATTTGTGAAGTGACTACTTGTGAGTCGCTGAAAATGTTAAGCTTTTGAGTTCCAACCTCCCTAGCCAGCTTCAAGCCAGCTAGTAGTGCCTCATATTCCGCTTAGTTGTTTGAGGCAGGAAACCCAAATTTGAGGGAGAATTCGATTTGGGTTCCTTGGTCGCTTTCAATTATCACACCCGCGTCGCTTCCAGTTTTATTTGAGGAACCGTCCATGTAGAGATTCTATTCTATGGAGATTTTCGGTGTGTCTGTAAATTCTGCAATGAAGTCGGCTAGGTATTGTAATTTGATGGCTGTCCGAGCTTCGTATTGAAGGTCGAATTCGGACAACTCGACTGCCCATTGTAAGATTCTGCCTGCTAGGTCTATTTTTTGCAAAATCCCTTTTATGGGCAGGTTGGTTCGAACCCTAATGGTGTGAGCTTGGAAGTATGGGCGAAGTCATCGAGATGTTAGTATGAGAGCGTAGGCAAATTTTTCTATTTTTTGGTAGCTCAGCTCGGATCCTTGTAATGCTTCACTGATGAAGTATACGGGTTGTTGCCCACTGTCGTCTTCTCAAACTAGTGTTGAGGCTACTGCCCGACTTCCTACTGCGAGGTACAATATGAGTGGTTCTCTTTCCCGTGACCGAGTTAGGATAGGTGGTTGTTCCAGGAATCTTTTGAAATCTTGGAAGGCTTGCTCGCACTCCGTTGTCCATTCAAA
The DNA here is from genome assembly GCF_000817695.3 of Arachis duranensis. NCBI lineage: Eukaryota > Viridiplantae > Streptophyta > Magnoliopsida > Fabales > Fabaceae > Arachis > Arachis duranensis. Next base: position 25,605,231 of record NC_029774.3, on the reverse strand, counting down.
CTTCTTTCCCTTCCTTAGAGTGGCGTAGAAGGGGAGAGATCTTATTGCCGATCCTGCTAGAAATCTGGACAAGGCTGCCAACCTTCCGTTGAGTTGTTGTACCTCTTTGACACAAGTCGGACTCTTCATGTGGAGTATAGCCCGACATTTATCCGAATTTGCCTCGATTCCTCTTTGTGTGAGCATAAAACCCAAGAATTTGCCAGCTTCTACTGCGAAGGTGCATTTTGCAGGATTGAGTCGCATGTCATGCCGTCTTATAGTGTCGAATACTTGAGTCAGGTCAGACAATAGCGTCTCTTCACTTTGTGTCTTTATTAACATGTCGTCCACATAGGCTTCCATGATTTTTCTGATGTGATCCGTAAAGACCTTATTCATTAATCTCTGATAAGTAGCTCCCGCATTTTTAAGACCAAAAGGCATGGCGATGTAGCAGTAGTTTGCTTTTGGGGTTAAGAAGGAAATTTTTTCTTGGTCGGGTGGATACATTGGGATTTGATTGTATCCCAAATATGCGTCCATAAATGAGAGGTATTTATATCTGGAGGAGGCATCTACCAGAGCGTCGATACTTGGGAGTGGATAAGAATCTTTTGGGCAGGCTTTGTTGAGATCACTGTAGTCGGTGCACATTCACCACTTGCCATTTGATTTTTTCACCAAGACGACGTTAGCTAGCCATAGTGGGTATTTGACTTCTCTTATGAATCCTGCTTCCAGTAGAGCTTGTACCTACTCTTTCACAGCTTGGGATCGTTTTGGTCTGAGCTTTCTTCATCTCTGTTGTACTGGCCAAGATTCTGGGTAGACTGCCAACTTGTGGCACATTAATTTGAAGTCTATGCCTGGCATGTCTGCAACCTTCCATGCAAAGAGGTCGACGTTATCTCGTAAGAACTGTACGAGTGATTCTTTTATGTCTCCTTGTACCAATATTGGTTGTTTTATCCGGGATGTCTCCGATTTGGACTTTCTCTACTTCACCTTCGAGTTGTGGGCAGAGTTCTTCCCGCCTCTGAACTCCACCGAGTTCGATTGTGTGGAATTCTTCTCCTCTGCCTCTGAGGTTTAGACTTTCGTTGTAACAGCGGCGTGCCATCTTCTGGTTTGCTTTTATTGTAGCTATCTCTTCTATAGTTGGGAATTTCATGCATAGATGTGGAGTCGAGACTATTGTGTCGAGCTGATTCAATGTTGTCCGACCTATTAAGGCATTGTAGGCTGAACTCACATCGACCACGATGTAGTCTATCTTGAGTGTTCTTGACTGGTTTCCTTTTTCGAGGGTTGTGTGTAGTGAGATGTATCCAAGTGGTTGAACCGGGGTGTCTCCCAGTCCGAACAGGCTGTTCGATATGCTCTAAGTTCTTTTTCTTCCAGGCCGAGCTTGTCGAAGGCAATTTTGAACAACATGTCGGCGGAGCTCCCTTGGTTTATCAGTGTGCGGTGGAGATTTGCGTTTGCCAGTATAATAGTGATGACCATGGGATCGTCATGTCCTGAGATGATACCGGATGCGTCTTCTTTGGTGAAAGTAATTGCGGGGATGTCAAGTGCTTCATCCTTCCCCTCAACATGATATACTTCTTTAAGATATCTTTTGCGAGATGATTTGGAGATTCCTCCTCCCGCAAATCTGCCGTGTATCATGTGGACGTGTCTTTGAGGTGATCACTCGATTCGTCCGACATCTTCGTCCCTTTTTTTTTCTTTGCTCATCGTCCCGGGTGGCCAGGTACCGATCTAATTTCCCTCCTCTTACTAGTTTTTCTATGATATTCTTTAAGTCAAAACATTTGTTGGTGGAATGCTCGCGGATTCGATGGTATTCACAATATTCGGTCTGATTTCCTCCTCCTTTTTTGCCTTTGAGTGGTCAAGCTGGGGGTATTTTTTCAGTGTGGTAAATTTTTCTGTAGACATCCACAAGGGACACCCGAAGAGGGGTGTAATTGTGGTATTTTTTATTTTTTCCTCATGTCGATCTTCCTTCTTTTTGGACTCTTTATCCTTATCCCGAGAGGGATAGGTGAATCCGGATTTTGAGGTCTCTCCTAGTCGAGAGTTTTTCTCCATGTTGATGTACTTCTCTGCTCGTTCTTGCACTTTGTTCAGAGATGTGGGGTGTTTTTTCGATATAAATTGGCTAAAAGGTCCCTCTTGCAAGCCATTGATGAGGCCCATAATGGCAGCCTCTGTTGGTAGGCTTTGTATAGCCAGGCATGTTTTGTTGAATCTTTCCATGTAGTTGCGAAGACTTTCCCTATCTCCTTGCTTGATTCCTAATAGACTTGGCACATTCTTAGCCTTATCTTTTTGGATGGAGAATCTGGCCAGAAACTTCTTGGCTAAGTCGTCGAAGCTTGAGATGGACCTAGGAGGTAGATTGTCGAACCATCTAATTGCTGTCTTTGTTAAAGTAGTTGGAAAGGCTTTGCAGTGAACTACATCTGAGGCATCGGTGAGGTACATTATACTTCTGAAATTGTTGAGATAATGGTCGGGATCTGTAGTGCCATCGTACAAAGTCATATTTGGGAGTTTAAAGTCTTTTGGGATTTTGGTCTTCATGATCTCCTTGGTAAATGGATCTTGGTCCTTGCGGGAGCTATCCTCATGAGAGGATCGATTAGCTTTAGCCTTGAGATCGGTTTCGAGTTTTAGGAGTTTGTCCTCCAATTCTCGGCGTCGCCTTATTTTCCTTTGTAGGTCTTTCTCAGCCTCCCGTTGATGTAGGACTTCTTCTTCAAGTTGTTTTAAACGGTCTTGAAGCACCTCCATAGCTCCCGCATTTGGAGAATTCTTTTCGTTGTTAAGTTGAGGAGTATCCTTTGGTGTAGTGTCCGCGTTTTTGTGCGGCATTTTATCCTTTAGATCTAAATCGTAGTCGTTGTCATGGTCGTCCGCCATGGTGATGGGATGACTTCCAGGTTCCCCGACAACGGTGCCAATGTTCCGAGGGTTACCTGAAACTGTAGGTCGATCTCGGACGAGATCTTCTGTACTGGTCGGAGTTGACGTGTTCGACTGGTGGGTGGTTGATGAGCGGATAATTTGTACGCTTTTTGGCATTGTTTTTAGTATGTTTTTAGTATGATCTAGTTAGTTTTTAGTATATTTTTATTTGTTTTTAGTTAAAATTCACTTTTCTAGACTTTACTATGAGTTTGTGTGTTTTTCTGTGATTTCAGGTATTTTCTGGATAAAATTGAGGGACCTGAGCAAAAATCTGATTCAGAGACTGAAAAGGACTGCAGATGCTGTTGGATTCTGACATCCCTGCACTCAAAGTGGATTTTCTGGAGCTACAGAAGCCCAATTGGCGCGCTCTCAACGGCGTTGGAAAGTAGACATCCTGGGATTTCCAGCAATATATGATAGTCCATACTTTGTCCAAGATTTGATTGCCCAACCCGGCGTTCAAAGTCACCTTCAGATTTTCTAGCGTTAAACGCCGGAACTGGCACAAGAATGGGAGTTAAACGCCCAAACTGGCACCAAAGCTGGCGTTTAACTCCAAGAAGAGTCTCTACACGAAAATGCTTCAATGCTCAGCCCAAGCACACACCAAGTGGGCCTGGAAATGGATTTTTATGTCATTTACTCATCTTTGTAAACCCTAGACTACTAGTTCTCTATATATAGGACCTTTTACTATTGTATTTTCATCTTTGGATCATTTTTAGAGAGCTTTTGATCATGTTCTTATGATTGAACCCTCTTTGGGAGGCTGGCCATTCGGCCATGCCTAGACCTTGTTCTTATGTATTTTCAACGGTGGAGTTTCTACACACCATAGATTATGGTGTGGAGCTCTGCTGTACCTTGAGTATTAATGCAATTACTATTGTTCTTATATTCAATTCCGCTTGTTCTTGTTCTAAGATATCACTTGTTCTT